>NC_056738.1:61330397-61337897 GCF_019279795.1 Protopterus annectens
CTCTATGTCTCTTTCTCATGTAGTCCAGGGAGGATGCCTCAGGTCGCCCACACCAGCATGGACAATGACTGTGCTCATATTTGGTACTCTTTGCTGTGGAGGACCTGAAAGTGCTTGTGTTATGTGGCGGATTCCTAGCCTCGAGCAGTGCTTACTGTGACCCTCCTTTGTTCAGCCTGGTGAGTGGGACGCCAGTGTGGTCTTGACTCATGGAGTCACCTACAGACAAGTATGTTTGAGGTTGTATTTGGCCTTTAAGGGCCAGGACTGCTTTGCACACTGCTTTTTGTGGTTTATGTGTTGCTTGTGGGTGTCTGGAGGTGGGTAGCAGTTGTTTGGGTGTCTCATTGCTGGAGAGGCCTCTGCTGCCAGCAATTTTACTCAGAGCCCTACATGTCTTTGTGTGTTTATGTGTTTGATTCAGCGGAGTGGTAGCATTATGTATATTGGTTTTGTGGGTGTGTGTGTAGTTGCCTTCTCTCATCCTGTCTGGTCTTGCCAGTCCTTGAGTTGAGAGAGTTCAGCCTCCAGTTTGGCTAAATAGCTTATCTCTCTGCAAGTATTTGTGTTATGTGGGAGGAGGAGAGGGTTGGCCTGATGTACATGAGGCAGTTAAGGGATTGCCTCAAGATTCCCAGATTCACCAGCTGGACCGAGAGAGACTGACAACCGACCTTTGGACATGCTAGAATAATATTGAGAAATCCTTAATTGAAAACAAGGGCCAGTGGGGAGGAGGGTGTAGTGCTTTTAATTTTAGTGCTGACTTATATAATTGCTTTAGTGAGCAAGCAGGTAACTTGAGTGTACTGTGTTACAAGTAACTAATGCAAAACTATTAAACAGTAATCTTTTTCTTAAGTGAAACAAGGAAATAAGTACAGTAAGTAATGCAGATATCAATAGTGATCCACAGAAGCTTGAGAGAAGTTATGTGATTAGGTGGAATTAGCTTCCAGGGAAATAACAAGCAAACAAACAACAAGCATATAAACAAAGCTAGATTCAGCAGGCCTGGATCTTGTAGCTCCAGCTAGAGCAAACAAGGTGTACCAATTCTCAGTAAGATACAGTTCAAATATTCAGCACTATAAACCTTTTAACCAGAAATTCCCAGCTCAGAAGGCTGGCAGAGTCCAGCCTCTTTCTCCCAATAAGAGTGCAGACCACTCTAACCTTCTTAATGTAAATAATTCCATTCGAAGCCCGGTGCCTAAAACCAGAACTAATACACTTTGACACTGGGGTCCCAAACAACAGTTCCTTAACTTAGAAGGATGAAAGCTACCTGTCCTGCCACTCACAGTAAGCTTGCCACAACCTTCCTAATGTAAACAACTGGTCTGAAGCTCCGTTTAATCCAAAGACTTTGAATGATAGCTACACTTTTAATCAAGTTACAACCAAGAAGCAGTAATAAATACCATTGAATAATTTTAGAGAATGTCTGATTAGTGGCTCAGTTACAATAAACAAAGCTAGATCCAGCAGGTTCGGATTCTATGCTAAACAAGGCTAATTCAACTTCAGTAAGAAACAGTTCAGATATGCATGCACTATAAGCCTTTAACCAGAATTCCTGAAGCTCAGAAGGGCAGAGTCCAATTTCTCCACAAGAGTGCAGACCATCGAACCTCTTAATGTAAAATAACTGGTCGAAAGCTCCGCGTTTAAACCAGAATTAATACACTTTAGAATAACAGACACTGAGCCCTCAATCAGCAGTTCTCAACCTAGTTGATGTGGGTTACCTGTCGGCCAACAGTGCAGACCAATAAACCCTTCCTTAGCAAACAACTAACTGGTCCAAGCCCGTTTGAAACCAAAGATGAATGAGTTACACCAAGTAATAAATACAATTGAGCATTTTAAGATGATGCAAAAGTAAAATGAAGTAGGTATGGTTCAATGCCAGTAAAAGTTAAGATGAATTTTTCTGAACAAGCGCTGAGATCAAAGAAACAGATTTGAGTGGCCGAAACCAGAAACTGGCCAGTCATATTGCTAGCCATTCAATAAGAATATTTGGGGCCCAGAAGCCTACAAATAGCCCATCACCTATGGTTCGCCTCAATCCCTTCATTCCGCATTCCCTCGCCCGAAATCAAATCACGATCCCACCGGTTTATTGTTCATCCGCCATACCGATGCCCACCACCACCATCGTCTGCGCGGAACAACCGGTTAACAGCCGAACATCATCCTCCCAACTCCGTTTCCAAACCAAACACCTACATCGCACCCCAACCTCATCCGTCGAACACAACCCCATTGCCGAATCGATCTCGTCCATCACCGTTCACCATCGCTAAACCCACGAAACCATCCCCAAAATCACCGTTCAAAACCGTCCAATCCTGTTCATCCCACCGCCGCTAAACCCGTCAAACATCCACCAACCGTTCAAACCAAACACCCACTTCGTTTTCATCGCCACCCCAAACTCCCACAACCAAACAAACGGGTCCCCGTCATACGCGCTCACACACACACACACACACACACACACACACACAACACACACACACACACACACACATCCACACACACACACACACACACACATACGCACACACACACACACACACACACACAAACACACAGATACGCATGCACACACACACACGCACACAATGCACACAAAGACATGCACACACACACACACACACACACACACACACACACACCACACACACACACACACACACAGGACCTGAGACAAGGAGGCAGAGACAGACAGAGAGAGACACAGGCAGGAGGAGGAGACAGGAAGAGGACATGAGTGAGACACAGAGGAGGAGAGGAGGAGGAGGAGAGAGAGAGGAGAGAGAAGGAGAGAGAGGAAAGAGAGGAGGAGAGGAAAGGAGGAGAGAGAGAGAGGAGAGAGAGGGAGAGAGAGAGAGAGAGAGAAATGGAGGAGGACGAACAGGAGGAAGGAAGGAAATGGGAGGAAGAGGAAGATGAAATGAGGAAAGGAAGAAGGAAGGAATAGAGTGAAGGAAGGAAGAGGGACTGGATGGAAGAGGAATGGACCCTAGGGACAAATGGAGTGAGAGAAAGGAAATGGGAGGGAGGAGGTTCATGACCCCACCCCATGGAGGTCCCGATCCCAGGAGGAGCCCATCCACACAGACAAACGAACTGGACACGGATCACATGCACAGGAACAAATGACCACTTAGGATGGAATAACCAGGAACCCTGACAAAGACACAAGAGACAGAGACAGAGAGACAGACAGAGAGACAGAGACACAGAGAGACACACACACACAGAGACATACAGAGACAAGGAGACACAGAGAGACACACACACACAGACACAGACAGACAAGACAGAGACAGACACAGACAAGAGACACAGAGAGACAGACAGAGAATCAGAGACCCAGACAGAGAGAGACAGAGACAAGACAGACAGAGACAGGAGAGAGAGACAGAGAGACAGAGGAAAAAAAGATGGAGAGAGAGGAAAGAGAGAGAAAGAGAGAGAGAGACACACATATAGGGGAGAGAGAGAGAGGAGAGAGAGAGGAAAGAGAGGAGAGAGAGAGAGAGAGAGAGAGAGAGAGAGAGAAAGAGAGAGAGGGAGAGAGAGAGAGAGAGAGAGAGAGAGAGAAGAGGGGAGAGAGAGAGAGAGAGAGAGAGGAAATGAATAGTAGATAGGGAAATGGAATGAACGGAAGGAAAGGAAATGAATAGTGGTGGAATAGGAAGACGCTGGAATGGAACGGACAGAATAGTATGAAGGAACATGGAAGGAATAAATGGAAACAAGGAAAGGAAATATGAAGGCAAAGAAATGAATAGACATACGCTGAATGAACGCCAACAATGGGACGCCAACAAAGTTAGAAAAGTTTCTCAAGGCAACCAAGTATAAAAATTCCTTGAATGCGAATCAAAGGTTTGTCTGATGAAGCGGCGGGTTTACGCCGTGAAAGCGCTAACAACATTAAAGGATTTTACAACTTTATTTTTGCACCGAATGGTCTTTTGTATTTGGAAGCATATTCTTTGAATTTGGCTTTATATTACGGAGCACTGTGTTGCATTGGTAACGGACACATTTCTTTCCGCAACTAGTGAATCTATTCAGTACAAACTGAAGGTATGGACATTGGCAACTGCGGATTTATGTTTGCTACGTTGTGCCCTTTGATTCGCATTCAAGGAATTTCTATACTTGGTTGCCTTGACAAACTTTTCTAACTTTGTTGGCGTTCATTCAGCGTATGTCTATTCATTTCTTTGCCTTCATATTTGCCAGCAAGGCGGAACATTGGATGTTAAGTTGTCAATCTCGCCTTCATTCTTGCTTGATGGGTTCGGAGCCGATCCTTCGGCTCCGACTCGGCACTTGCTTTAGCTCGAGAACTCCTTTTACCAGCTCGAGGCAGCCCCATATCCCATGATGCAAGGCGGTAAGTACCCAGATCTCGTTTGCCGCTTCGCTTAGGAGGTCTTCTTTTTGCCAGCTCCTGGTAAGTTGTTCACATTTGTGATTTTCCAAGCCCCTTTTTAGTCTAAAACTAATTTTTTGATAGTTTAAGTTTAATTTTCTACCCTTTCTGACAGAAATTCCCTGTCTCTTTCAATTTTTGTTAGTCAATTTTCCTATCCCATCCCCCTGTTAGGTGTGTGTGTGTTGGTTTTTATAGAATACCTCTTGGTATTTTGTTTAATTTAATTTTGACTGGTGTGTCTGTGTGTTGTGTTTTTCGCACCATGTCAAAGGAGAGAGGGTCTCAGGTTTTAAGAAGTGTGACTCGTGCTGTCAGAAGATGTCTCTGACAGACGGTCACACTTCTTGCCTGTATTGTCTGGGCCCTCTTCACCTGCAGGACTCCTGTGCTATTTGTCACCCTTCAGCCAGAGAGTCCTGCAGGAGAGACGAACAAGTTGATTCTTAGGGGCCTTCTTGCCGGAGGGCTCTCCGCCAAGTCGGCTCCACCAAAATCAACAAAACCTGCCAAGGCCCAGGCTTCTGTATCTAAGCCTGCGGCCTCGGCTCCACTCGCATTGAGTCGAGATCGGCCCGCTGGAGCCGATTCTGGCTTGACAGCTTCGGCACCGATGGCTATCGGTGCCGAATCTGTATTGTCCACTTCGATGTCGGCCCTGATCGGTTTCGCCACCCATGTGGCACAGGCATCGGTGTCGGCTCCGATCGGCTCCGACACCGTTACTTTGGCTGTATCGGCTCCGCTGGAGCCGATATATCGGCGTTCTGTCGGCTCCGGTGAAGTCGGCTCCGACAGAATCTATAGTATCGTCCCTCGATGGCTCATTCCAGGAAGAGGTCGAGGTCTCCTTCCTTGGAGCCGATACTTTCGGCTCCGCTTCACCTCTTCTATTGAACGGAGCCATCGAGCCGATCTTCAAGGTCATCCAGGTTGTCAGATCATGACCTAGAGAGAGTGGTCAGTAGATTACTCAAGTCACAGGTACTGGCCCAAATGTTACACAGTCCGTCTCAGCAGACGACTGTTGGTCCACACCCCGTTACAGTTCCTCCTTCAACTCTACCCCAGAGCTTGGAGTTGGAGTCTTCGGGCATGGTTACTGCTACGGCTGGAGGACGGATACCCCCTTCTGTTCCTTCAGCCTCTACTCTTATCTCCTCTTCTTTAGAGGGATTCGGTGGTCGGGCTTCCATGGTCTCCTCCGAGGGGTGAGTGGCATCGACCCTTGTCCGAGCCCGCTCTTCCCCTTTGGAGCCTCGGCCTTGGTGAGCTCGGCTCCGACATCTGCCTCGGAGACTTCCCTTTCGTGGTCCCTGGAGTTCCTAGCTCTTGAGCGGGTTCTCTCGGACCTGCCTGGGAGGGAGCATTCGAGGTGATGAAGAGTGTACTGGCCACTGGTATCAGTCAGCAGTCTGTTTCCGTAGCTCCTCCGTCTATAGTACCTGTTGACATCTCTGCCACTTCTCTTGCTACAGGACCCAGAGATCCTCCGCCTCAGGTTTCCCCATTGAATTTCCCCTCTTCCGAGGATTCTCCTGATGTTTCGGGAGATCCTCCCTAGGAAGAGGACTTGTAAGAGGAAGCATGTAGACTCCCGAGTCTGTCACTTCGATACTGACTTTGATGAGTCAGAGGGATCCCTAGATCCCCTCTGAGGATGTCTCCTTCTCAGACATCCTAGAACTTCTGAAACAGAGGGAAACTGGCCCACCAACAATCCCTCTGAGGATGAGTCAGTATACCTAGAGGCGTTTGGATCTCGCCCTCCACCTCCTGGGTGTCTCCGCCTTCGACCCCCTTATGCAGGTTATTGCACGAAAGGCGTGGGCAGCTCCTGACTCTGTAGAGCCAGTCCCTAGGAGGCCTTCTAAATTTATCACTGCCCCTAGTGACAAACAATTCCTTACCAAGGGTGTCCCGCTGATGCCATGGTGGTAGCTGCGGCCACCAAAAGGAACTTGCAGATCCTTCCGCGTCCGTCCATCCTCCTAATAAGGACTCTAGGACCATGGATAGGTACGGTGGCGGATGTTTTCCTCAGCGACCTTTGCTATGCGTTCGCTGAATTACCTATGTCACTTCACCAGACTCCAAAGAGATATCCTGAAGGAGCTGGGAGAAGTAGTTCAGGATCCTACAGCTGCAGGGGCTCAAGAAAAGATTGCTTCGCAGCTAGGAACCCTCAATTCCATTGCTAACTCCTCCATGCGGCTAATATCTTATGCTGCGGATGGATAGTAGAGCCGCAGGCACAGGTGTGGCTCTTAGACGCCAAGCCTGGATGCGGCTATGTGATTTTGGATCCCTTTAAGGCGTCCTTCACAAATTCTCCCTTTGATGGGTCAGCTTTGTTTGGCCCTCAGGTGAAGGAAACCTTGACCAGGTGTGAGCAGGACGGCAAGACTCTATCTGCTGTTGGAGTCCGTTTTTCCACCCCTTCTAGGCCTTATCCCAAAGGACAGAAGGGTGGGAAGATGTGGTTCCGTAAATCCCAAGGAGTCACGCCGATTCACGTGGTCAGTTTACCCCTAGAGGCAGAGGGGTAACAACAACAGACGCAGCTCTAGAGGCAGAGGGGTCCAAGAACCAGGGAAACAGGGAGTCTCTCTGATAAGCCCTTTCAGCATCCCTGAGGTGTTGCCGGCTGTCCCTCCTTGGAGGCAGTCGGGAAGATTATCACTGTACCCAGAAGCCTGGCATTCCCTCACTCAAGACAGATGGGTACAGTCGATCATATCCAAGGGTTACATAATTCCTTTCGAGGAAAGTCCCTTCCCTCAAGTTCCCTTCCAGATGTACCACCCGGTCTAAGGGACATTGCAGAGTTAGAAATCGCAAAACTACTGCAAAAAGAGCCATTCAGCCAGTTACAATAGACCATTCAGGGCCGGAATCTACTCAAGGTTCTTTTTGGTCCCCAAAAGACGGAGACTGGAGACCAATATTGGATCTCAGCAGACTCAACAAGTCTGTCAGGAAGACAAGATTCAATGGTCACTCTTCAGTCAATTCTGCCCTTCTTACAGAAGGACAAC
>NC_056738.1:61352897-61482897 GCF_019279795.1 Protopterus annectens
TCTTGGGGAAGCTGCTGCTGACATTAACAACCTTGTTGGCTTAAATTGTACTGTCAGAACAGAAAAGTAAACATTTATTTGTTTCTGCTCAAATTTTCCTGGACAGGGGTGGTTTATTAGATTTGACTCAGGGTCTTATTCAGGCTATTGACCCTTCTTATAGTGTGTTTTTGGTAAAAGAAATGGGGGATGCCTCTTTTTCTGAACAGATTTAAGATTCTAAATCTAGACAGGAAGATGGAGGGACAGATGCATTTTTTTTCTTCAGATTTCTTATTAGGAGGAGAGCATGCAATCTGATTCCCTCCTTCTGTGGGCGAGTCTCTTTCTCTGAGACTGTTTCCAGAACGTGCCAGTGTTTTTGGTAAGAGAACACTGAGGCTTCTTAGTCCATCAGACGATACTATGAGCTGTCCCTTAGAAGATACTATGAGCTGTAAAAAAAAGTCTTAATAAAAAAAAGTCTGAATTTCTTAAGAATAAATGAGTGATAATGGGGTAGTACTGCTTTCTCTGCACTTTTGACCCTTGTTTTAATATGGTACTTGCAGCATTAAAGCCTTTATTGCAGAAATGACTTGTCTATTTCTGCAACTGTTTTGACTGTCACAGCCCTCAGAATCTGTTTTTCCTCTAACAGTATTGTTTTTTCTTCTAACAGTACTGGTTTTAATGATTCCAGTTGACCATTCTCCTACATTTTGACATAATGGTCATGTGTGTGTGCATGTGTGTGTGTGTGTGTGTGTGCGTGTAAAATATATTTTTGCAGGTCTTTCCTTTTAGTTTTTCATCTTTCTCAGTGGCAGACTAGGACTTTGATTTGCTTGCTTTACCAGCAATTTTGTATTCTGACTTTAACCTTTTACATGGCTTTGTGTTTTTGGCTGTTTTTCCATACAGTAACCCAGCCACTGGGGGATGCACAAGCCAGCGTATTTCTTCGTGCCAGTTCTAAGCTCGGATAAATGGGGAGGGTTATGTCAGGAAGGGCATTCGTAGCAAATTTTTTGCCACATCAGATATTTGGACAACAATACAGATTTCCACACCGGATCAGTCGAGGCCCGGGTTAACAACGACCAGCTCCAATACTGTTATCCATCAGGGTGCTGGTGGAAATTGGGCTTCTGTTGGCCAAAGGAGAAGAAGAGGAGGAATGCATGCCCAGAGGCAGGAGGAGAGGAGGAAAGTTAGGAGTGTGGAAGTGAGGATAGGAACTTCGAATGATGACACTATGACTGGCAAAGGGAAAGAGCTAGCTGATATGATGGCGAGAAGGAAGGCTGACATATTGTGTATGCAAGAGACCATATGGAAGGGGGAGTAAGGCCAGGTGTATCGAAGGCAGGTTCATATTGTTGTACCATGGTGTGAATGAGAGGAGAAATGGGATAGCGGTTATCCTGAAATAACAGTATGTCAAGAATGTTTTGGAGGTGAAAAGAGTGTTGGATAAGATGCTGTTTATGAAGCTGGAAATTGATGGTGTGACAGTGAATGTTATTACTGCATATGCTGAGCAAGTTGGTTGTGTGATGGAGGAGAAAGAAAATTTTGGAGCGAGTTGGATGAAGTGGTTCTATGGGCGTGTCGGTGTAGGGAACAGAGGGAATAAAGAGTTGATGGGTCATTATGGTGTTAAGGAGAGGAATGCAGATGTTCAGATGGTTGTGGATTTTGTGAAAAGGATGGACATGGCTGTGGTTAATATGTATTTTAAGAAGAGGAGAAGCATAGGGTGACATACAAGAGTGGAGGAAGATGCACACAGGTGGATTATACCTTATGCAGGAGGGCAGTCTGAAGGAAATTGGCGATCCAAAGTGGTGACAGGGGAAAGCATAGTTAGGCAGCATAGAATGGTGGTTTGTAGGATGATGACCACCAAGAAGAGGAGGAGAGTGAGGGCAGTGCCAAGGATCAAATGGTGGAAGTTGAAAAAGGATAACTGTAAGGTGGAGTTCAGGGAAGAGTTTAGACAGGACTGGGTGGCAGTGAAGAGTTACCAGATGTAGATGGGCAACCACAGCAGATGTGGTATGGGAGACGTCTAGAAATGTGCTTGCTGTGACATCTGGACAAAGGAAGGAGGACAAGGAGACTTGGTGGTGTAATGAGGAAATACAGAAGAGTATACAGAGAAAGAGGTTGGCGAAGAAGTGGAATTATCAGAGAGATGAAGAAAGTAGACAGGAGCACAAGGAGATGAGGTGTATGGTGAAGAGAGAAGTTAGGTATATGCCAAGTTGTATGAAAGGTTGGACACTAAGGAGGGAGAAAAGGACCTGTACCGATTGGATACACAGAGAGACCTAGTTGGCAGAGATGTGCAGCAGGTTAGGGTGATAAAGGATAACGAGGGAAATGTACTCACAAGCGAGGCTGTGTGTTGAGCAGATGGAAAGAGTACTTTGAGGGGCTGATGAATGAAGAGAATATGAGACAGAGAGAGAAGGTTGGATGATATGGGGATAGTGGATCAGGAAGTGCAATGGATTAGCAAGGACTAAGGACAACTGTGAAGAGGATGAAGAATGGAAAGGCTGTTGGTCCAGATGACATACCTGTGGAAGCATCGAGAGTTTTAGGAGAGATGGCATTGTGTTTTTTAACCAAATTGTTTAATGAAATCTTGGAAAGTGAGAGGATGCCTGAGGAGTGCAGAAGTGTATTGGTACTGATTTTTAAGAATAAGGGTGATGTGCAGAACTGTAGTAACTACAGAGGGATAAAATTGATCAGCCACAGCATGGAATTATGGGAAGGAGTGGAAGCTAGGGTAAGAAGTGAGGTAATGATTAGTGAGCAGCAGTATGGTTTCATGCCTGGAAAGTGCACTGCAGATGCAATGTTTGCTGTAAGGGTGTTGTTGGAGAAGTATAGAGAGTGTCAGAAGGAGTTCCATTGTGTCTTTGTGGACTTAGGGAAAGCATATGACAGGTTGCCCAGAGAGGAGTTGTAGTATTGTATGAGGAAGTTGGGAGAGGCAGAGAAGTATGTAAGAGTGGTACAGGATATGTACGAATTCAGTGTGACAGTGGTGAGGTCTGTGGTAAGTGATGGATGCGTTCAAGGAGGAGGTGGGATTACATCAAGGATCAGATCTCAGCCCTTTCTTATTTGCAATGGTGATGGACAGGTTGACAGACAGGAGTCCCCATGGATTGTGATGTTTGTGGATGATGTTGTGATTTGTAGTGAGAGTAGGGAACAGGTTGAGGAGACACTGGAGAGGTGGAGATGTGCTCTAGAGAGGAGAGGAATGAAGGTCAGCAGGACTAAGACAGAATATATATGTGTAAATGAGAGGGAGGATAGAGGAATGGTGAGGATGCATGGAGTAGAGTTGGTGAAGGTGAATGAGTTTAAATACTTGGGATCAGCAGTTCAGAGTAATGGTGAGTGTGGAAGAGAGGTGAAGAGAGTGCAGGCAGGGTGGAGTGGGTGGAGAAGACTGTCAGGAGCGATTTGTGACAGAAGAGTACCAGTAAGAGTGAAAAGGAAGGTCTAAAAGAGGGTATTGAGACCAGCTAAATTATATGGTTTGGAGACTGATGAAAAGACTGGAGTTAGAGCTAGAGGTGGCAGAGTTAAAGATGTTAAGATTTGCATTGGGTGCAACAAGGATGGACAGGATTAGAAATTAGTATATTAGAGGGTCAGCTCAGGTTGAATGGTTTGGAGACAAAGCCAGAGAGGTGAGATTGCATCGATTTGGACGTGTGCTGAGGAGGGATGCTGGGTATATTTGGAGAAGGATGCTAAAGATAGAGCTGCCATGTAAGAGGAAATCAGGAAGGCCTCAGATAAGGTTTATGGATGCAGTGAGACAGGACATGCAGGTGGTTGGCGTGACAGAGCAAGATGCAGAGGATGGGAAGAAATGGAAATAGATGATCCGCTGTGCCAACCTCTAATGGTAGCAGCCGAAAGAAAAAGAACAACAACTTTGACAGTTGTCTTTATTTTTGTCAAAGTACTATTTTTGTGTGTGCTCATTTCTTTCCAACATGTCTTTTGCTTTGTAATATTTTTACGGTGGATAATTTGCTTTTCAGCTTTCTGCCAGTCAGTATTTGAGCTATTGAAAGACTTCACAGTTATATTCCTAAATAGTGAGTTGATGACAGCTTTTGCTTTTTGTATGAAGTTTTTATTGTGCAGCTGTTTCATGCCACTGGAAGTCCTGACTTTCGTGCTATTGGCCATTGCTAGAAATGACCGCATCAGGTACAGTGGATATAAAAAGTCTACACACCCCTGTTAAAATACCAGGCTTTTGTGATATAAAAAAATGAGACCACAATAAATAATTTCAAAACTTTTCCCACCTTTAATGTGATCTATAACATGTACAATTCAATTGAAAAACAAATCTGTTAGGGGAAAAAATGTAAAAAAAATTAAAAAAGTACAATAAGCTGGTTGCATAAGTGTGCAACACACTTAAACTAATACTTTGTTGAAGCACCTTCAACATCAAATCTGATCTCTGTTCCCTGGTTTCTTCTGCATTCTGTGAAGCAGAAGCCACAGGTTCCGTAATGCGTGGCATGCATGGCTTAGGTTGCAGAGTTTGCCCTGAGGACATGTTATTCCAGAGTCTCAGTGCCCTGTGGTAGGAGGTAAGTTAATACAGGGAGTAAATAACTTTTTCTGTCCCCAGCCCCTGAATTTTGCAGAAAATCTCCTCTAGCCTTAGATCTTTCTTCAGGAAACCATTCAAGCAAGGTTAGTAGAAAGTTAGGTAAACAGCAATATAAAAAAGATGGCAAGGAGAATCCAATAGAGAAAGGAGAATGACCCCCGGGCTCTTTCCAGCAAAAAGAGTGCATGACTACCTAGACAATCTCTCCCCCAACCTGGCCATCTTCTCAAAATAACCAAAAATATATACCAAATATATGCTGAAAAGGACTGTAGCTCACTGCAAATGCTTAGTTTCAAAAATCACTTGTAATAGAAAAATAAAAATGAACCCCTGAGGGTTAAAACTATTACACACACAGGTTAAGCGCTTTCATCTGCTAACTGCAGACTTCATCAGAACAATGAAATGTGTTTCTCCCCCCTATATAATACATTTTCAAAAAAAAATCAAGATCCACTGGGAATGCTCAATCAATTGACCTTCTCATGAGAATAAAACATAACATTATGAATATTTATTAATTCTGCTCATTTAGCCTACACAGTTTTATGTTACACCCTGTTACCATACAGTTTCTAAGTATACCTATAAAACAATCACGTGTATATATCAGTGGCGGCTGGTGACTTCAAATTAAAGGGGGGCTGCAAGAGACAGCTGAATGGGTGGGGCCAATGGGGAGGGATGTGGCCAACTAGAAACTGGTGGGGCTCTGCTCCAAACCACAACAACTGGAAGTTTAATTTAATTGCTGCCCTGGGTGCCAAACCGTCATTACGGGAGTCCAGTCAAGACAAAATGAAGTGTAGAAGAAAAAATATTTCAATGCATTGGCTACATGACAGCTTACTTACTATCTAGATGGAAACATAAAGGTTGTGAGGCATGAAAAAATAAATTACTTTTTAAATACATTACTGGAGTGTCAGTCAGAATCAGGTATAAAAAAACAAGCAGCATTAAACTCAAACCACTTCTCCTTGCACTGCAGTTCTAATTATAATTTAAATTCAGCTTTATAAAATTACCGAATAACATGCTGAAAGTAGCAATCTCCGTGATACCTCCACTTGTAAAAATGTTTTCTTATCCAATAAAGACCTGCTGCCTGACAACTATCTACTTGTTTCATGGGGAAGACATGATCAAAGTAAAAAATGAACAGCAAACAAGAAACAAGCACAAGATAAATTGCTTAAAGGATTACTGCACAAGTTATGGACCACACATGATAGATTGGCATTCTGTTTAGTTTACGGGTAAAGATGACTGCAAGTCTCCAACAAATGTAATGTGCTTCTGAAAATACTGTAATCCTGTCCTTTATTACAAATACTGTCATATGCATTTCAATACCTAAGGCTTATACGTTATCTAGTTATGTAAATATTCTCTGCATGGCAACAACAAAAAAGTCTTTCAGTGTTGGTAATTCTTTTAACAGTATGCGTATTAAAACATACTTGCATCTTACAATCTCCAACATACTTACCTGATGGTCATTAAAGCGTTGCTACTTAAACACAGAGCAACAGGGCACTGCGACACCATGCATTTTCTGAAGAAGAAGCAAAAATCAACAGTATAAAAATATGACAAAAAACAGAATGTTCTGCAAAATCAAGGACAGATGAAAAGCCACTGTCGTACTTGTGTCTACTTTGGATGGGGGAATACTCTGCACACTTACACTGCATAACTGCTCCGTGCTTTGCTTGGACACATCCAGAGACAGTACATAGGGGAATGGGGTGCAACAAGTATGTCACAATTTGAAATGTGTCTGGCTGACAGTGATGGCTCTGACACTCATACCTCTCAACCTCAGAGCAAGAAATCTTGACAAAGCCATACATAGAAGTGGGACACACAATTTTTAAATATTGCTCTTATAAACTTAGAAAGATAATAGACTAGTAGTAGGTCTTACATTAGTTTACATTTTCTGAAAGGTATGAAATCTGAAACTCAAATGTCTGCCATTATTTTCTAACTTCAGTCTTTAATGATTTGCGACTAATTTTCCAGAAAACCACAATTTTATGAAAAACGGACAAAAATGTGATGCAAAAATATAAAATTGCCACACAATACAGCTAGGAACCTGTCAAAGAAGGGACACATTTTTAATAGTAGTACTGTTAACTTGAGCAGCTGACAAAATTAGAGAATCTACATGCATTTCTGAAATAAAAGTAATCTATAACTGATCATTACAGTCATTTATAATTGTAAACCCTCCACGTTTTCTTCCAAAATTGCTATTTTGCGGAGGGATTATTAGGGGGGAGAGCAATATTTTGAGCCAAAATTGTGGACAGTTGAGAGGTTTGGATATTCCTAATATTCTATAAAGCGATTTATTTGCATGTACCTCTCACCTCTTAATGCAGGAAATCTGGACAAGGCCAAATATATTGGGGGAACATATAAACAGTAGTAAAAAATGTTCTTGTATAAACTTAAGATATTTGATAGAATAACAGGTCTTGCTTTAGCATGCATTTTTCTGAAGGTTATGAAGTCTGAAACTTAATGTCTGTCATTATTTAGTAACTTCATTCTTAAATGATTTGCCAGAAAACCACAAATTTTATGAGGGACAAACAAAAATAAGAAGCAAAAATCTATTAATTCTGCAAAAATCTGGACAGTTGAGAGGTATAGTTCAGCTGGGGCTGTCTGAGTTTGCTGCCCTTCCCCCCTCACAAAATCATGGTCAAATGGAGCCTCTCCCTGCAGCCATTCCAATCGAATGGAGCCTCCCCCTGCAGCCATTCCAATGTCCCATTCATTGGTTGTTTCGCCCCATTTACCATAAACACTGTAATGTGCATACTGCTTTACTTCTGCAATGATTTGGATTTCATTTGAAAGTTTTATTTTGCATTTTACAGCAAAAACACTAATAAGTATCTGCTAAACAAAGCAATGCAGTCTCACAATGAAAATAGACTTAGCATTAAAACTTCTCTGCCCTTGAAACTCACAGTCATTGGAACAGCATTGAAACCCACATTCAAAGAAACTACATTTTGCCAGTGGCAGATAAAGATTAACTTTGGGCTGTTTTCAAATCACAGCCCCCTTACACACATACACATGCTCTTTGATACACCTTCCTGATTGTATTAAATTATATTCCTTGTGCAATACAGTACAGTTGTTAGACGGTTCTTTAAATTTATTGTTTTGAATATTTTCCAGTAAACAATGAAACAAAATGCGTGCACCAATCACAAAACTGCCCAATTCAGAACATTTCCATCATAAAAGTCTACTCTAACTTCAACAGTCCACCAGTGTCATTAAATATGCACAATCTCTGAAGTAGCAAAAGTCATCTAAATAATTCCTCATTAAAGAAATCTTGAATGAAGAGGTTGCTGCTAGCAAACAACTGTATATTTCATTGTTTCATCTACAAATAAAGTGCTTGTTGCCCTTGAGGAATAAATTGCCTATGTTGCATTAAAAAATAAGCTAGTAATATTGCAATAGGAATGGATGGCAAACTGATAACAGGTTCAGTTACTAGGTATCTTCACCAAAAAGGACTGCAGCATCCACACCTCCTTCACAACACAGTGCAGTATCAGCAATGCATCTAACTACTGTGGGAGTAGAACCCACAGCCTTCTGCATCAAAAGCAAGTACACTACCTGTTGTGCTATTAACAATACAAGCCGACTCAGCATAAACAGTACTAAACTTTTGTTCCCCTTGCAGCTCTCAGCTCCTTGTAAAATCTATTCGACACTCAGCTGTATCTCTGAACTTTGCAGCACAAGAAATCTGGAAAAAGCCAACATATATGGGGGGGGGGGCAAAAGCCCAAAAAACAGGGACACATTTTAAACATAGCTTGTATAATGTTGGAAAGTTGCTAAAATAAAATGCCGTGTTACCACCATACATTTCACTGCCAAGACTTAACCCAGGACCCTGTGCAAAACAGTCAGAGCAACATACCACTATGCCAAATCAGCTATTTTGCGAAAGAGAGGAAGACTGAAACTGAAATAGCTACCATTTAGTAAATTCAGTTCTCACCATAGCTCTCAACCTCTTAGCAAAAAACACCTGGACAAAGTCAGTAATGGGGGAATACAACCCCCAAACATATTCAGTGAATTAAGTTCTCACCATAGCTCTCAAGCTCAGCACAAAAAAACCTGGACAACGCCAATAATGGAGGAATACAGTCCAAAAACATAGGGACAATTTTCAAATATCCATTTTATAAACTTAGAAAATTGATAGAATAAACGTTTTTTCTGTTACCATGTACTTTCTGAAGAATATGAAGTCTGAAATTCAAATGCCTGCCCATTTTTATTTATTTAACATTTGTTAACCAGGACTGTCCAACTTGGAACAAAAGCCAATTTTCAGCACAGGCCCAGGGAGAAACACTCCAGACACATGTCTTTGTAAGATGAGAGGACATGCAGACTCCACACAGAAGGCATCCAGCCAAGAATCAAACCAAAGAAGCTGTAACTGTCAGGCAACAATGCTACCACTGCACCACTGACTGTGTAAGGAAACAAAAATACAGGAACCACAGATTTTATGAAGAACAGAAGCAGACTTCACACAGAAAGCACCCCAGCCAAGAATCAAACCAGATAGTCTGCAGCTATCAGGCAACAATGCTCCCCCTGCACCACTGACTGTGTAACAAAACTACAGAAACCACAGATTTTATGAGGAACAGAACAGAACTAATATGAGGCAAACATTTGCAAATTTTTTACAAATGGTGATGGATAGGGAATTCAGGCCCTTGCCACCTGCATCAAAGATACAGGGTTCAAACCTGAGGTATTCTCTACCCACCACCATGAGTTCTTTCTAGCCACCAGTCCACAGCAACTGGGGCATTTCACACACACACCCACACACACACACACACACACTCTCACACACACGTATAAAGGCTGTTAAGAAACTTGGAAATAAATAGACAAAAATCATTCAAACTATCTCTGTTAACCTACACCGTTAACCCATTTTTAAAAGGTGTTAAGACATTTGGAATGGAAATTTTTAAGTCTTAAAATTTTCAGTAGAAATATATAAATACAGCAATAAATCTAAATTGATCTCTTCCAAAACAATCAGGATGCACATTATCTTATTCTAAGGTTGTAGAAATGTGGGAACGACAGTGCAAAGGTTATGAAAACACCTGTTAGAACAATTTCAAGATAGTTAGAATGCCTGTAACTTTGTCACACACAAAATCGGTTACAAAATATCATATAGATAAAATGTTCAGTCAACTTCATTTCGTAAGCACGAGTACCTCAGAAACTGAAATGTATGAATTTTGAGGTATACTCACATTTCTGAAGTTCCCACAGATTTCCCTTACAAAAAGTAGAATTAATTGTGAGATTCACAATTGTACGATAACCTCTTAAATGGTTTTCATAGATGGCGATGACTATATTCCTTACTGCCTAAAAGCTGTCCTAAAAAGGAATTAAAACTGTGTACAGCAAGTGGAAACCAAACCATCCAAACTGCACACCTCTCAAATATAACTCTATTATGAGGAACGTTCCTCCTTCAATTCTGGTTGGTCGACAAAGTTAAGTGTTTAGACAGGGAGTTTGTGTGCATCTGTGCATGTGTTTTAGGGTTTGGAAACAGCTTAAAGGAGATATTTAGTATGCGGGTGCTTTATGATTAAGGTGGGGGTTAGGTAAGGATTAGATTTAAAACATCTGTGCTTCACGTTGAAAGGGTCCGCACACATTTGTTATTGTTAAAAATTAGATCTGAAGTAGGATATTCATTTGTCTGCAACCTGTGGGTTATGGATCCGATATCGGATCCGAACCGGCATGGTTTTCCAGCTATGGATCCAAGCTCTCAGCTCCTCCCCTCACCCATAATGCCCTGCTCTACCCTCATGACCTCAGATCTTGTTTGCCGCGCTGGTAACTGGATGTGGATACATAGCTCTCAGCTAAGTAGACTATTTTCTTGTGTAAAATCAGAGAATTTTTTGTTTCTTTAACAATTTTTGTGTGAAAGTTGTAGGTTTCCTATTATTATTGACTGTTTTTAGTTTAATTTAATTTTCAGTAGTAATTTTATTCCCTCCCTCGCTGGTAATAGAGTGTGTGTGAGGCCTGTGTGCTTCTTTTATTGTTTAAGTTACTTTTCTGTAACTTTAGGTTAGTTTATAGACTATGGCTGAACAGCCTAAGTCCATATTTTCAAAATGCTCAGGTGTGGCCATAAGCTCTCACCGCTGATGGCCACACCGGGTGTGTGTTGTCTTGGGGTTGAACACCTCACATCTGGTTGTTCCATTTGTGCAGGGTTCAACCCCAGGGCACTGAGGAGCGGAGGTCCAAGCTGGTCTTGGCGGGTCTTTACCGGACTCGCCCGACCTCTGCTCCTTCGGGACTCCTGGCTGCAGTTGTTCCCCTGTGGCACCCCTCCTGCTCCTGGGACTCAAACTCCCGCTTCAGGAGAGGAGAGGGATGCATCTAAAAGGAGGGAGAAGCACCACAAGCGGCGGGCCGAGACCTCTGTTTCGCCCCGCCAGCCGCCGGCTTTCCCCCCCTTTCACTGGTTCGGTCTCTCCTCCTTCCTGCGTCCCCTGTGTGCTTCTCACCGGGTCCTGAGGAGGAGGAGACCCGATCTCCGCCGAGGCTATCGAGGAGGCATTCCAGGCCTACCTCGGTAGCCTCGCCGAGATCTACCCATAGCTCGGATGCTGATCTGGACCGGATGATGAGAAGGTTCATCCAGGCCCAGATGCAGATGGGAGTGCTTGTTCTCCGCTCTTGGGAGCTCAACACCCTTTTTAAGCCTATTGCTCCTTCTCCGACCCGCTATCCGGGTTCGAGCAACTGGAGCCGAGCAGCCGAGCCGGGGAGGTCGGAGCCGATAGTACTTGGTACCGGATCCGACCATGCCCTCGAAAGTGCGGATCCGATCTCGGAGCCTGGATCCGAAGCCGATCCGGGGATCAGTGCTCGCCGGCGCCCGTCTGCCCGATCCACTCTTCGATCCGAGGGGAGCCGATTATGATCCTTTGATCGAGGTCGGCTCCTTCGGGCTTTGATGTAGTGGAGAGGGCTCTGTTGAGGGTCTCCGGACCCGGCACTTGCCGGCTCCGTCCCCTCTGCACTGGGCCAGGCTTCCACCATCCGGCCCTGGGACAGCCCGCTTCTGTGCCCCAAGTTGCTCCCATGGAGGCAATTGCAAATTGCTGAGACTCCTCTGACAGCCCCCAGAGGAGGCCCTCGCAAGCATACGCGGCAAAAGGAGGCACATTGACTCCCGAGTCTCTCACTGAAGACACGGACTTGGAGGAAGGAAGGCTCCCCACGTCACCCGAGGATGTCTCCTTCGGACACATCATGGAAATGCTCATTAGGGGTGGTCTGCCCCCAAGTCTTCCTCGGACGAGTCCGTGTTCTTGGAGGCATTGAAACGGCCCGATTACTCTTGGGTGTCCCCTGCCGACCCCTGGTGGACCTTATTACCACCAGGGCGTGGAAGGAACCGGACACCGTGGAGCCAATTCCCAAAAGACCTGATAGGATCCTTAGCCCGCCCTCCGACAGGACCCATTGGAGTAAGGGGCCTCCTGTAGATGCCATGTTGATGGCGGCGCCACAAAGAGGGAACTGGCTCAGGAGAGTCCCTCAGTCCACCCACCGAGCAAGGAGTCTCGATGATGGACCGCTTGGGGAAGCGGATGTTCAGTTCGCCACCTTTCGGGCGCTGAACTATTTGGCACATGTTATTCGGATGCAGCGAGACCTTATTAAGGAGTACGCTGCATCCCTGAGTCCATTTCGAGGAGGACAGAGCTCTGCACTCCACCAAAATGGCCACTCTTAGGTCAGTCACAATACTTCTATGCGGCTACTCTCCCATGCTACGGAGGGCCGCTAGAGCTGCGGGACAGGACTGGTCACTAGACGCCAGGCCTGGCTCCGCCACCGCGATTTTTCTGAGCCCTTCAAGGCGCTTAACGCCTTTGATGGTTCTGCTCTGTTTGGCAAGACCGCTCATGTGACGTTGACCCAGAGCGAGAAGGACGGGAAGACGCTGTCTGCCGTCGAATCAGCTCTCTGCACCCCAGAGGCCCTATTCTAGGAACCAAAAGGGTCAGAAGAAGATGTGGTTCCGAAGTCGCAGCAGTCCCAGCCTGCTCCGGACAACCAGTCCTTCCGTGGCAGAGGAGGACAGGGAGGACGCCCTAGAGGCAGAGGGGCTCCCAGAAACTTCGGGTCCAGGGAACCTTTCTCTGAACGGCTCACAAGCAACCCTGAGGGTTGCCCGACTGCTCTACTCTGGAGGCAGTCGGGACGTTGGGCACCTAGCGGCATGGGAGTCCATAACATCGGACCGCTGGGTTCTCCAAATCATATCCAGGGATATCGCATTCCTTTCCTTCACCTTCCAAAGATGAAGTCCCTCCCAGACGTATTCACCCGGTCAAAGGGAGGCCGCTTTGGCAGAAATTGGCCATCTGCTAGAGAAAAGAGCCATCCAGCCCGTTCCCCCAGACCAGATCGGATCAGGGTTCTACTCCAGATTCTTTTAGTGCCAAAAAGACGGGGAACTAAGACCAATCCTAGACCTCTCTCTCTTGAATCTGGCAGTCCCCAAAGAAATATTCCGAATGGTCACTCTACAATCTATTCTCCCCCTTCTGGGAGAAGGCCACTGGATGTGCTCGATAGATCTCAAGGACGCTGCACTACCACATCCTAATGGACAGACGCCCAGGAGGTTTCTCCGCTTCCGCTGGGAGCCAGTCACTACCAGTTCGGGTCCTTCCCTTTGGTCTCACCACAGCCCCCAGGGTGTTTACCAAAGTACTAGCAGTGGTAGCGGCCCACCTGAGGCTTCAGGGGTGCAGGTCTTTCCCTACCTGGACGACTGGCTCCTTACACCCAACAAGGCATCTACTTCTCTCGTGAGACTCCTTTCTCCATCTTGCTCCATTTCTGGGCATCACAATAAATACAAACAAGTCCAACCTGGCACCCACTCAGCTCTTAGATTTCATAGGGGCCAGACTAGACACAAGGAGTTTACGAGCCTTCCTCACTGCGGACAGAGTTCTAAATCTGCAGCTCCAGGTGCGCGCCATTCTCCATTCATGTTCTGTTCCACCGCAGTTGGTCCTGAGGGCTCTAGGGTCCATGGCTTCGGCGATAGCACTTCTTCCTCTTGCCAGGCTCAATATGCGCATTCTACAGTGGACGCTCTTAGTACAGTGGTCATACCTTGCTCTCCCATGCATCATCCCATAGCGATCAGCAAGGCTTGCAAGCGGTCCCTCTTGTGGTGGCTCCACTCCCGGATCTCCACGAGGGTCGCCCATTTTGTGCTTCTCCCCTCTCGCCACGGTGACCACGGACGCCCCGCCTCGGGTGGGGGCACTTTATGGGTCGACAGTCCAAGGCACGTGGAACGATTCAGAGACCTTACTGCATATCAATGTTCTAGAGATGAGAGCAGTGCTCTTAGCGTTGCTAGCACTTCAGGACTTTCTTCCCTTGGGAACAATTGCGATTCAATCGGACAATATGTCTGTTGTCTGGTACATCAACAAGCAAGGGGAACAAGGTCTTACCCTCTTTGTCGAGAGGCCATGAGAGTTTGGGAATGGGCAATCTCCACCAATCGCTTTCATAGCAACGCACATTCCGGTCGGTCCAACATCCTAGCGGACAAGCTCAGTCGCACCATTCTGACCCCTTACGAGTGGTCTCTCAATTGTCAAGTAGCGGAACGCATATTCGCACGGTGGGGAACCCTTCATGCGATCTTTTGCTTCTCCCTCAAACACCAAGTGCGACAGTTTTTCGCTCTAATACCTCCTCCGGAGGTACCCCAAGAGACGCCTGTGCATGCTTGGCCACCCGGTCTTCTGTATGCCTATCCACCCTTGCCTCTGATGCTGCAAGTTCTTCAGAAAGCCTCTCGGGTGGGTTGCAGAATGATTCTCATTGCTCCATTCTGGCCTCGACAGATCTGGTTCCCCTTTCTAAGGTCTCACTCGGTGAATCCTCCTTGGATTCTAGATCCCATTCGGATCTGATATCCCATCCATCCTGCATTCCTCCTCCGAACCTGGACAACCTGAAGCTGACCGCTTGGCTGCTCCAGTTCCACTCTTGATAAGGACTCGGTATTTCTTCACCGGTAAAGGCTATTTTGGTGGCGGCTCATAAACCATCCACTAGAAAGGTTTAAGCAAATGGAAACGTTGTGGGGTAGCGGCAAGGCCTAAATCCCTTCACGGTTCCTCTCCCTGTAGTGCTTGATTTTCTAACCTCTCTCTTTAATGATGGTGCCAGCAGTTCCACAGTCAAAGTTCAACTGGCGGCAATTTCTCACTATCACATTGGTCAAGAGTCTAATCCTCTTATGTCAGCCAAATTGTGCAAAACATTTCTTAAAGGTACTTTCCTTCTCAGGCCCCTATAAAGCAAGCAGTTCCTCCTTGGGACCTTTCTTTGGTCCTACAGGCCTTGACCGCTCCCCTTCGAGCCAGCGGCTCGCTGCTATGGATCTCAAATTCTTGTCCTACAAGACAGCCTTTTGGTAGCCATTACATCAGCCAAGAGAGTTTCTGAACTTCAAGCTTTATCAGCTAAACCTCCTTACTTGGTATTTCATCCGGACCGTGTCTCCCTCAGGACCAACCCGTCCTTCCTTCCTAAAATCGCTTCTGAAGCAAACATCAATCAATCCATTAACCTCCCTGTTTTCTTCCCTAAGTATGAAAACAAAGGTGAATATAAGCTACACTCACTAGATGTTCACAGGCAACTTAGATTTTATCTGAACAGGACAGCTGGTCATAGGCAATCCGACCAGCTGTTTATTTCCTTTGCAAAATTCAATTTGGGCAAGCCAATTTCTAAAGTTTCTCTGTCCCGCTGGATTTCACAGTGCATTTTATTGGCTTATCAAGCGTCAGGAAGGCCCGCACCGAGGGGTGTTCATGCCCATTCAACCCGGTCAGTATCTACCTCGGCAGCCTTCAAGGCTAGGATTCCTCTAGATGATATTTGTGCAGCAGCCACGTGGGCTTCATCTCATACATTTATTTCTCACTATAAGTTGGATCTTGCATCTAGGGTAGAGCATCCTTTGGCTCCTTGGGTGCTCGGAATATCCTTCCATGATGGCCGCCCAAGATTCAGGTAGCTGGGGACTCTGTCCCACAGGTTGCAGACAAATGAATATCCTACTTCAGATTTAGAAGTTATGTACTCACCATAACGCTCCATCTGAGTAGGTGTATTCATTTGTCTGCAACCATCCTCCTATCCCCCTGGCCTTTCAGTTTCCTGCATATTCCTTGTTACCCTTTTGAGGGTATTGTTGCTTTGGCAAACTCGATCTGAGGTCATGAGGGTAGAGCAGGGCATTATGGGTGAGGGGAGGAGCTGAGAGCTTGGATCCATAGCTGGAAAACCATGCCGGTTCGGATCCGATATCGGATCCATAACCCACAGGTTGCAGACAAATGAATACACCTACTCAGATGGAACGTTATGGTGAGTACATAACTTCTAATTTAACAAATGTCCATGATAAATAGTACTGAACGATACTGAATTGTGTTAATTCATTGAAAGAACTCTAAAGAAACAGAACATAGCCATGATGTGAGTTTTCTACCAAAGTCCTTAGCCAGTGCTCCACATTTTGCTGATTTGTTCCTCAGTGTGAAAGACTGCGTTCCAGATTTTGGAGATCTCTCACACAAACACAAACACACCTTACTGTCTATATAAATCCAACCACTTCCAAAGTGAAATACATCCAGTCTCCAACGCGAACGAAATATACATCCATGAAGTAAGTCCCAACGCAAACGAAATACCCACGAATTACAGCAAGTCCCAAAGTCAACGCACACACAGTACTAGTCCCACCTGTGAGAGCCCTATTGGTCCAGCCTGCAGAAACATCTTCCTGACGGGTTCAGCCTGCAGATGATGCAGTCCGACGTTGCTCTCTTCTATGCGGTCATCACCGCACAGACGTCTGGGCATCTGCAAGGCATTTCTGCCTTCCCTTCTATCCGGACTGCTGTCTAAAGCAGTCTGAAGTTCGATGTTGCTCTCTTCTGTGCGGTCATCACCGCACAGACTTCTGGGCATCTGCAGGGCATTTTTGCCTTCCCCTCTGTCCGGACTGCAGTCTGAGTGTGTCCGCTCATGCGTGGAGTTCCGGGATTATTTTGTTTTAAGTTTCTTTTTCATTTTTTATGTTTTATTATTTTGTTTTCTACAGAGGTTCTACAGAGGTGGGAGGGCTGCAGTCGTGCAGTCCTATAGCACGAGCCGCCCTTGGTACATACATATATACATATGTATAAAATATATTTCACATTTTGGTATAAAAACACATTTGTACATTTTTAAATTTTTAAATAATTTGTACTATCTTAAAAAATATATGCACTTTTTTAGAATGCAATATTACAATTTTTTGTGTAGTATGAACACGTGTGAGAGAGAAAAACACGTGAGAGAAAAAAAACATATATAACTTATTAATACTCATTTATGCTATATTAAAATATATATATATATATATATATATATATATATATATATATATATATATATATATATATATATCTATATATATATATATCTTTAACACTCAATTTTGCATTTTAGTTATTTGGACATTATAACCTGACATGTTGCCTCCTTTCTTGTTGCACCAGCTTTCATTTTTAATTTTTTTTCTTTTCACTTGTTTCTAAGTTTATTCTGTGCATACATATACCCTACTGCAACATGTCATTCATATCCTTATGTACATATACCCTACTGCAACATGTCATTCATATCCTTGTGTACATATACCCTACTGCAACATGTCATTCCTATCCTTGTGTACAAATACCTACTGTACCATGTCATTCATATCCTTGTGTACATATACCTACTACAATATGTCATTCATATCCTTGTGTACATATACCTACTGCAACATGTCATTCATATCCTTGTGTACATATACCTACTGCAACATGTCATTCATATCCTTGTGTACATATACCTACTGCAACATGTCATTCATATCCTTGTGTACATATACCTACTGCAACATGTCATTCATATCCTTGTGTACATATACCTACTGCAACATATCATTCATATCCTTGTGTACATATACCTACTGCAACATGTCATTCCTATCCTTGTGTACATATACCTACTGTACCATGTCATTCATATCCTTGTGTACATATACCTACTACATGTCATTCATATCCTTGTGTACATATACCTACTGCAACATGTCATTCATATCCTTGTGTACATATACCTACTGCAGCATGTTATTGATATCCTTGTGTACATATACATACTGCAACATGTCATTCATGTCCTTGTGTACATATACCTACTGCAACATGTCATTCATATCCTTGTGTACATATACCTACTGCAACATGTCATTCATATCCTTGTGTACATATACCTACTGCAACATGTCATTCATATCCTTGTGTACATATACCTACTGCAACATGTCATTCATATCCTTGTGTACATATACCTACTGCAACATGTCATTCATATCCTTGTGTACATATACCTACTGCAAAATATCATTCATATCCTTGTGTACATATACCTACTGCAACATGTCATTCCTATCCTTGTGTACATATACCTACTGTACCATGTCATTCATATCCTTGTGTACATATACCTACTACATGTCATTCATATCCTTGTGTACCTATACCTACTGCAACATGTCATTCATATCCTTGTGTACATATACCTACTGCAACATGTTATTGATATCCTTGTGTACATATACCTACTGCAACATGTCATTCATATCCTTGTGTACATATACCTACTGCAACATGTCATTCATATCCTTGTGTACATATACCTACTGCAACATGTCATTCATATCCTTGTGTACATATACCTACTGCAACATGTCATTCATATCCTTGTGTACATATACCTACTGCAACATGTCATTCATATCCTTGTGTACATATACCTACTACAACATATCATTCATATCCTTGTGTACATATACCTACTGCAACATGTCATTCATATCCTTGTGTACATATAGCTACTGCAACATATCATTCATATCCTTGTGTACATATACCTACTGCAACATGTCATTCATATTCTTGTGTACATATACCTACTGCAACATGTCATTCATATCCTTGTGTACATATACCTACTGCAACATGTCATTCATATCCTTGTGTGCGTATACCTACTACAACATATCATTCATATCCTTGTGTACATATACCTACTGCAACATGTCATTCATATCCTTGTGTACATATACCTACTGCAACATGTCATTCATATCCTTGTGTACATATACCTACTGCAACATGTCATTCATATCCTTGTGTACATATACCTACTACAACATATCATTCATATCCTTGTGTACATATACCTACTGCAACATGTCATTCATATCCTTGTGTACATATACCTACTGCAACATGTCATTCATATCCTTGTGTACATATACCTACTGCAACATGTCATTCATATCCTTGTGTACATATACCTACTGCAACATGACATTCATATCCTTGTGTACATATACCTACTGCAACATGTCATTCGTATCCTTGCATCCAAGATTGGCTTATTGGGAATATTGTCATTTAACCCAGCTTCTTTGGATGCATTTAGCCTGAGTTGCCATTTGACCTCTTTTTCTGCTAATTTGACCTTAACATTTCCTCCCTTTATGTCTACCTTTACCTGTTTTAAAATCCCAAATTTAAACATGTGGCTTGCATCATATTTAAGTATGTGTCTACACAAAGCATTGTTTTTATAATTTTTCCTGATGCAGTAGGTGTGATCATATATCTTGTTCCTTAATTGTCTGTCCATATTCCCCACATAATAACTCGGGCATGCCATACACTTAGCCAAGTATATGACACATTGGGATACACAACTCCCTTTCTTAAATCTTACTCTAGTGTGATTGGTGTCCCTAATGTAATTAATTTCTCTTCTCTAATCTCCTTACACTGCTGACACTGCCCGCATTTTTTGGTATACCCATCTCCAGTGTCGCCCTTTGTTCTACCCTTCACATTGTCAAACCTATTCTTAAGGTTAGACCCAGTCTTGTGAACATACATAGGCCCTGTACCCACTTTACTGTAAACCCAGTCATCACTTCTTAAAATATTCCAATTTTTGTGTCATTATTTTCTTTATCGCCTCAGCATATGGGCTGCACTCCGCTTCACAAGCCCTATGGTATGAATTTTCCTTCTCATTCTCATGTTCTCTCCTGTAGTTATTCAACCCAATACCAAGAAGTGGTTTGCACCCCCCCATTCTCTCATTACATATTGAGTGATATCATCAATTAAATATCTGGGGTAACCCCTTTCCCCAAATAATGTTCCTATATATTCTAACTCTTTCTTCATTTCGTTGAAATCAGATGTCATTCTCGCAGGTGTTATGCACTGACCCTTGATGATGCTCTTTTTTTTGACTTACTGGGTGACAACTAGTGTATTCTAAATATGAGTTGCTAAAGGTTTCTTTTCTATATATTCTGGATTTAAATCCTGCTGTCCCATTCGATACATAAGTGTCTAAATATGCTATCCATGTCATGCTACTACTATGGGTAAATTTTAAATAGCTACTGGTGTCATTCAAATATTTCACAAATGCACCTACTTCACTTGTTGTACCATCCCATAAAATAAAAATATCATCCAAAAACCTAGTGTAGCATATACATTTACTAGCATATTGACTATCCAAAATATATTCGCTTTCCCAATCTAGCAACACCATATTTGCATATATGGGGGCGCATGTCACCCGGCTACCCCGCTTTTTTGTCTATAGTATTCACCCACGAACCAGATGTAATTAAAATCTAATACAATAGACATAAACTCACAAATTAAACTTGTTTTTTCCCACTCAAAGTTCATATACTTCTGAATACTGTTACTAAACCTTTCTAGTCCTTCCTTTGGGATGCAGGAGAACAAGTCCACCACATCAGTGGTTACAAACACTAACCCTTCCTTCCAAATTTCTGGTTTCAACCTTCCCAAAAAATCCCATGAGTCTTTCACTATATGGTGCGCTGTATCATATATTGGTTTTAACCACCCATCTATTACTTTCCCATATGGGAATATTTTAGACCTACTACTGGAAGTAATGGGTCTGTAAGGGGGATCTTCAGTACTGTTATGGATCTTTGGGATCCCTACTATGGTGGCAAGTACTGGATGTTCCACTCTCAAAACGTACAAATTCATATCTATCCTGTTGTCCAAAAGGAACTGCTCTAGATATAAATCAATCCTTCTGTGTCCGATATTTACTTCATTAATAGAAGATACCATATATTTACTATCATTATGTAATATTTAAAATATTTTGTTATTATAATAATCCTGTGTTTCTACTAGAACTAGCCCCCCCCCCCCAATCCAGTTTCATAAGTCAAATGTCGGTCTTATAACATATTTCATTTAATAAATGGTTTTCCTCCCTACTTAAGTTGTACCTTCACTTTCCCTTCATACACTTCTCTTGTAACTTATACATTTCCTCTGTGACCAACCTCTCATTTGTAACTAATGTAGGATGTAAAGGGGGGGGGTGTAAATTTACTTTTTTTCTTAAACACATTCTCCTGTACACTTCTTTGGTTGTCCTGAAAGTGTATGGTCAAATTTGATTTCCGTAAGTACAATTTAAACTCCAATAAGGTATCTACTACATTGAATTTTTCATAAGGGACATATTTCATACCTTTAGTGAACAACATGAAGTGAGTTTTCTCAAGCTTTAATTGTGCGTAATTATATATATTAAATTGCCCCATATTGAATTGTACAGCATTATGCTGCTTTATCTCCACTTCATTGTCTTGTTTCTCCATCCTTCCATCCACTGCCAATGATGAACCCCCCTCCCTTCTGTTCTCCCCTTCCATGCTTCCCTGAGCTCCCCTGTCCATTGTTGGTTCCTGCCTAAAAAAACTTTTTCACCATTGTAATGTGTTCTATTTTCATTTATATCCATGCAAGGGTAAAATTTCCTACCTCTACCATAAGTACTATAATATGCTCTGTCTTCCTTCTTCCATATATAAGCTATTTGTTTATCATACTGTTCAATATCTCTCTGCAATTTGCGACACTTCTTATTAAATATTTTCTTACTCTCATCATCTACAAAGTCATATTGCTTCACATATAATTTTTCCCACTGGTTGAATAACAAATCTTTCAGTATTTTTTCATTCAGTTGTTCAGCATCCTTTAACAAATGACATAAGTTGTCATTACATTTGATTAAAAACTCCATAAATGTAAAACCAAAACTGACATTCCCATTGGTATCTTGAAAAATCGAAGCCCCATAGGTGCAATTTTTTACTCAAGGCATCTACTTAAGTATCCATTGTCCATTTGTAACCCTCAAATAACCCCCAGCTGTTTCTCAAAATCATATATTAAGTCTTTCAAAGTCTTTTCATAGTTTTCTTGTTGTTTGTCAACACAATTGTCCATAGGGCTCAGTTTCTCTTTGTTAAAAGTAAACTGCTGCCCTAAAAAGGATTCCAACCCTGAACCACATAATACATTAATATTTCTTTTACTAGCAGTTTCCTGCTGTTTACCATTACTTTTAAAGGTTGAGTAATTCACAGTACCTGAGTTCTGAAGTTGTGCAACTGTTGAGTGTGTCCTAGAAGGGGCCGCTCTCTTCGACTTAGCCCCTGCAGCTTCATAAATGTCCTCTGAGTTGTTGCCTGTGCGTTTTTCATTTCAACGCCCTCCAATACCATTTTCTGGTCAGCTGCAACCCCATAAGAGGTTCTGTTTCCGCTGCTATGCTAGCTTCCATTACTTCCATGGCTTGTTCTGTCTCTAGGCCTCTGATACTTGTCTCTCCCTTCCTCCAAATTCCTCGATGATTCATCACACAGGGTTGGTTGTCATTGTGCAAGCTTGGTTGACTGAACATCTCTATCAGCCTTGTTCTCCCTTCAGGATATCCACCTCACACTGTAACCGGTGGATGTCGTCTCTTCTAACAGAGGAAAACATTGAAGGAATTTCATCCAGAGAGTCCATGGCACCAAAACTGCTATTAAATGCCAAGTTGTAAGTGTATATGTGACCAAATATTTTATTTATTTTTTTTTATTTTTTATTTTACATTTGTTGACCGGGATAGTCCGACTGGATATATGTCCATTTTCAGCGGAGGCCCTGGGAGAAAAGCTCCAAGGTTGACAATGACTAACATAAAAATGCTTTTAGAAAAAAAGTTGCATACATTCATGAGCACATCAATAACAATGGTAGTTACAGAAGAGCATATATACAGTAGATATATACATACAGTAGTTGCATTGCTTGCAGAGGGTACATTACATGACATACTCAGACTAGATCAGGTACAAATTCTGGCTAGGAATGTTTGTGTGTTGACAATCTGGCTAAAGCAGATAATTGAGGTTTGTTTCCTGTTATAGGACCATACTCACTATGATTGGGGAAAGGCTAGACCTATTTTGTATGAAACTAGTATGCTTAGGATGGGACTTGCAGTAGGGATGAAGAGAGAAAAAAAAAATAGTCAGGTCTGGAGCATGGGCATAACCAGTGTGATTTTTGGTGTTTCTTTAGTTTGTTTTTGAATATGGCTAATGATGGTTGTGATGTCAGGTCTGTTGGTAGACAGTTCCATGTTTTACCAACAGAGTTGGCAAATAGTGAGTCACCAGCAGAGTGGTTTGCTTTAACCGTTTGAACCAGTAATCTGGAGGAGAGTTGGAGTGGGCGATTGTTGTTGTAGGGGGTGATTGTTTTTTAATGCTGGGGTTTTTTCTGGGCAGTTAAGGACTTTGTTACTATGAGTAGATTGAACTGTAGTAAGTTGGGAAGTTCTATCCATCCTAAGAGGTTTAGATTGATGCAGTGGTGGGTCCGGTATGGAGTGCCGGCAGCAAATCTGGCAATCTGATTATAGCAAGTTGTTAGCTTATTCAGATCTGATTTGTTCAGGTTGGAGAAGAGAGGTGAGGCATAGAGAAGGGTAGATTGTAGTTGGGATCTAGCAATGGCAGCTCTGGCTTGTGAAGTAAGGAAAGATTTGATCCTATATATTGACCCGAGGTTTTTTATGGACTGTTTTTATGGTTTGATTTATGTGTTTGTCAAACCTGAAGTTGTCTACTATAATGCCTAATAGTTTGGTTTGGGCTTCTGGGGAGATGATTGTGCCGTTGCTTGCTGTTATGTTCAGTAGTGTTGTTGGGGACCTACTTGTGAGGGAGAATATAAGCAGTTTGGTTTTGTGGGGTTTAGGATTAGGCATTGGTTTGAGAACAAGTTTTCAACTGTGTTGAAGGTGTTCTGCGTTAAGGTAAGTAGGTTAGCAGGTGAGGTTGCGGAGCAAATTAGAGTGGAGTCATCTGCATATTGTATGCAGGTGGCCTCTGGGATGGCTGAATGGAGATCATTGGTAAAGAGAGAGAAAAGAAGAGGTCCTAATATGGAGCCCTGGGGGACGCCTAGTGTGATGGGGAGGCTGGATGATAGTTTGGTTGGCCAAAGCACTGCCTGCTGCCCACCATTTAGATAGGATTCAAACCATTGGAGTTCCTGGTTGTTTAAAGCAAATGACTTTAAGGTTCTCATAAGTATTTTATGGTCTACCATGTCAAAGGCTTTGGATAGATCGAGAAATAGTGCTGAGGATAGTTTATTGTTGTTCTGGTTATGGTTTATGACGTTTGAGAATGATAGGAGGGCTGAGGTGGTACTCTGATTTGGCCTGAAACCATGTTGCGTACTGGACAGAAGTTTGTTTTGGGTGAGATATTGCATAAGTTGCATGTGGATGCATTTCTCCATGATTTTAGCTAGTGGAGATAATATAGCAATGGGCCTGTAGTTTGACAGTTCGGTAGAATTGCCTCCCTTGTGGAGAGGTATAACGTGGGAGATTTTCCAGATGGTGGGTACGGTGGCTTCAGATAAAGTCCAGTTAATCAATATAGTAACTGGGTATGCTATAGCATCTGCAGCCTTTTGTAAGTAGTCTGCAGGGAGTAGATTAGCTGCTAGAGTTGTGGGTCTCAGTTTCTTAAGTAGGGTGGCTATTAAATGGGTAGGTACGGGTTGGAAGCTAAACTGTGTTTGGTTGTTAGTAGGGGCTAAGCTTGGAATAGAGTCATTAGGAGTGAGTTTGCTGGACAGAGATTGGATAGTCTCTGTGAAAAAGGTGTTAAAGGTGTTAGCTGTAATTTCAGTGGATTTATTGTTGGCAGATATGGGGGGGGTGGGGTGTTAGTTTGGCCTGGATGTGGGAGTTTGTTGAGTACAGCCCAGAACCTTTGAGGTCTGTTTTGGTGGGTTTGTTGTAGGTGGAAGTAATAGCTCTTTTTGTCTAAGGCTATAGATTTTTGGTGTCATTTCTTAGTTGCCTGAATTTAAGTTGATCTTTGGAGTTTTTTGTTCAGTAGGTGGCCCACGCCTTATTTCTTAGTGTGATTTTTTTCTTTGGTGTCTTTAGTGATCCATGGCGCAATATTACCTCTGGCTCTAACGATACAAGTGGGAGCATGGAAATTGAGGACAGTAAGGAATTTAGCATTAAAGTATGAGACTGCATCATCTAGGGGGAGATACTTTAGTGCTGACCAATTGCAGGCTGTAAGTTCGTTATTGAATTCAATAAGGTTGAAGTTCCTATGGCATCTAATAATCCAGTATGTGGGGGTTTGGGGGTAGTTTACCTTAAACTTGATTATATAGGTGAGGTAATGGTCACTGTGGTCATCAGGTAAAGTGCCAGATATGTAGTACTGTGATGGGTTGTTAATGAGTATCCAGTCAAGGGTACTATCTTTTTGGTTGCATTTACCTATCCTAGTGGGAAGGGATATGGTCTGGGTAAATCCATGTAAGTTTACATGGGTTGTGGGGCTTTCAGTGGAACAGGTGTTCCAGTCAATGTTGAAATCTCCTAGTATGATGGTTTCTTGTGGGTGGGTAAGGGATAGCCAGTTTAAGAGGTGTTCAAGGGCTTCTATGTTCTTCCCTGGGGAATATAGCCACAGACTATGTTTATACTTTTGTTGCTGTTAATTTTTAGTTTGGCAAAGAGAATTTCAACATTGTTGATTTGGGGGGGGGGGTTGTTGCATATCCAGAGTGACAAATAAGTCAGATTTGTAAAGTATGGCTACCCCGCCACCCTTTCTTGAGGATCGGTCTAGTCTATGCATATTGTACCCATGTGGGAGTATCTCATTGTCCTTACTGGAAGGTTTTAGCCACGTTTCTGTGAGGCATAGCATATCAGGTGTATTAAGATCTAATAGGGCATGAACATGATGAATTTTATTGTTTATGCTCCTGATGTTTAAATGGCAGGCTAGCAAGGAGTTTGGTGGTCTGTTAGACAGATCAATGTTTGTAGGGGTGTTGGTGGAGATACTAGTGTTAAGTAGTTTGGGGAGCCAAGGTTTGGGTGGATGTCGCCATCCCTTGTTAGGTTGTTTCTTAGCCTGAGTAGTAGTTTCCATATTTTATGGAGAATTTTTTGATAGTGTGTGGGTTTGAGTGAGATGTAGTAGGGTCAACTAAGGATGTATTTCTGTGAGGTTGAGGAGTTGGCTAGATAGGGTAGTGAAGGGTGAGCATTTTTATTTCTGCTTGTTAGCGTGGAAGTTTGATATTTTGGATATTGGTAGCCTAGTTTACTGTTGGTTTCGTAGGCTGAGAGGAGATAGAGGGTGAGCAGCACTGTTGCTAGTAGGGTTGGTAATAGCAAAGTGGGAGGTGACATAGCTGTCTAGCTTTACACTCACGCCTAGTAAATGATGATGGGGAGGGGTCAGTGATTGCTGTTTGAGTAGTGCCACTTAGATTACAAATAGTCACTGATTTTTTGTGGGGATGGGGCGTGGTTATACTAGTTAAATTTAGGACCCCTAGGGGTGGGTGGGATTTGTGGGCAGGGTGGGGCACTTAGCAAGCCTGAGCAAAGCAGAGCTAAACCAATCACAAGTCACCAGACACCGATGCTCTGAGCTACAGGTAAATGGCTTCTTTTAACAGGTAAATGGCTTCTTTTAAAGTTGAGTCAAAGTAAAGTTTAATTAAAGTTAGGGGATACTTTTTGAAGGTAAAATTTTTATACAAGAGATATTTCTTTTGAAAATAAAGCTAGTTTTGGGTACAGGGAGTGGGTAAGGTGGGGGTGGTAGTCTCTAGGTTTTAATATTACTAGCGACTGTGGGTAGAGCACCTTTGGTAAATATCTTAACTTCTAACTTTTAATTAAGGGCTCAGGGGCTAACCGCCAGTGCAGGACCCAGTATCAGTAAAGTACTGCTTTGTGGTGAGTAGGTTTAGGATGATATTAACCTTTTGTAGATTTGGTTGGTTTAAGAGTAAGGTGGAACAGCGTTCCGTGTTATTCGCAGGTTGGGAGGCTTGTATCTTGATCTGTAGCTTGTTCTGCAGTTTGGGAACGTCTATCTGGGATCGGAGTCCTAATGGATAGATGTGCAGAGTTAGCAGCAATAAATGTTTGGCAAATTAGCTACAAATGCAGCAGTACACTTTTTAGAAGTCAAATTCAGTAGAAATATGGCTAGCGACTGGTAGACTCTGCCCTAGGTCACTTTGGAGTTTCAGAGCAATGAACAATTAGCGACTTGAGACTAACTTCAAACCTGACAGAAAAACTGCAGTAAATCCCTATAAAGTGTCAATACATTAAAAAACAGCTAGTGACTAACTAGAAATAATACAGAACTCTCTTCGAGGTCAGACACCTTAACATACTGTTAGCGACTGGAAAATAATGCATGAGTTCCCTTTTTAGCGTCACAGTGGAGCTAGCGATAATTTAAAATGCAGTAATTACACTGTAGTTATACAAAACTAGCTAGCGACTGATTAAAATGCAGTAATTACACTGTAGTTAAACAAATAACCAAAAATATATACCAAATATACGCTGAAAAGGATCGTAACTGACTGCAAGTGCTTACTTTCAAAAATCACTTTTAATTGAAAACAGATAAAAACAAACCCCTGAGGGTTAAAACTATTTTTACACACAGGTTAAACACTTTCATCTCCTAACTGCAGACTTCATCAGAACAATGAAATGTGTGTTTCTCCCCCCTATAAAATACATTTTCAAAAAAATCAAGATCCAGTGGGAATGCTCAGTCAATTGACCTTCTCATGCATAAAACATAAACTTATGAATATTCATTAATTCTGCTCATTCAACCTACGCAGTTTTATGTTACACCCTGTTACCATACAGTTTCTAAGTATACCTATAAAACAATCGTGTGTGTGTGTGTGTGTGTGTGTGTGTGTGTGTGTGTGTGTGTGTGTGTGTGTGTGTGTGTGTATATATATATATATATATATATATATATATATATATAGATATAGATATATATCTATATATATCACATTTTGGTATAAAAACACATTTATACATTTTTACATAATTTGTACTATTTTAAAAAATATATGCACTTCTTTAGAACGCAGTGTTACACTTTTGTTGTATAGTATATAAACACATATGTGAGAGAAAAAAACACGCAAGAGAAAAAAAACATACATAACAATAATAGCCATTTATGCTATATTAAAAAATATGTATACATCTTTAATACTCAATATTGCACTTGAGTTATTTGGACATTATAACCTGACATGTTGCCTCCTTTCTTGTTGCACCAGTTTTAATTTTTAATTTTTTTCTTTTCACTTGTTTCTAACTTTATTCTGTGCGTACATATACCCTACTGCAACATGTCATTCATATCCTTGTGTACATATACCTACTACAACGTCATTCATAGCCTTGTGTACATATACCTACTGCAACATGTCATTTATATCCTTGTGTACATATACCTACTGCAACATGTCATTTATATCCTTGTGTACATATACCTACTGCAACATGTCATTCATATCCTTGTGTACATATACCTACTGCAACATGTCATTCATATCCTTGTGTACATATACCTACTGCAACATGTCATTCATATCCTTGTGTACATATACCTACTGCAACATATCATTCATATCCTTGTGTACATATACCTACTGCAACATGTCATTCATATCCTTGTGTACATATACCTACTGCAACATGTCATTCATATCCTTGTGTACATATACCTACTGCAACATGTCATTCATATCCTTGTGTACGTATACCTACTGCAACATGTCATTCATATCCTTGTGTGCGTATACCTACTGCAACATGTCATTCATATCCTTGTGTACATATACCTACTGCAACATGTCATTCATATCCTTGTGTACATATACCTACTGCAACATGTCATTCATATCCTTGTGTACATATACCTACTGCAACATGTCATTCATATCCTTGTGTACATATACCTACTGCAACATGTCATTCATATCCTTGCATCCAAGATTGATTTAGTGGGAATATGGTCATTCAACCCAGGTTTTTTTTTTTTTTGCATTTAGCCTGATTTGCCATTTGACCTCTTTTTCTGCTAATTTGACCTTAACATTTCCTCCACTTAAGTCTACCTTTACCTGTTCTAAAATCCCAAATTTAAACACATGGCTTGCATCATATTTAAGTATGTGTCTACACAAAGCATTGTTTTTATCATTTTTCCTTATGCAGTAGGTGTGATCATATATCCTGTTCCTCAATTGTCTGTCCGTCTTCCCCAAACAATAACTCTTCTTCGTCTTTTCAAAATAGCAGACATTTTCTCATTTTTCTCTGCATTTCTGGAATCCTATAACATCTGACTCTTGGTTGATAAATTTTACCAGGCTGCTCACTGACGAAATAACAAATATATGTGAGCACAGTTACTAATAAAATAGCTTATCTGTGTAACAGACATACTATACATTACAGCTTACAGCTTAAAGTCATTTGCTCCTCGATACAGATGATGATTCTCCATTTACCTCGGAACTGTGTGTTCCTGCAAAATTCCAGCTCTAACAAAAATCAGATCTAACCACACTCAGTTTTAATGTCCTTTTTATACAGTTCTTGGTGGCATTCGGATCCTGTTCATGAAAGTAAACTTTTGAAGTTAATACTGCTGGAATTTGCTTGATGTCATGCAGTCTAATGATAAGCTGATTTGTGTTCTGTTTCAAGGTAAATTATGTGACAGTCTTTAAAACTTAGGGAGTTGTTCCTGTCTCCGGTTATCCTTGCACTTGTATTAGTCAGGAATTAAGGAGTCATCCTTATCTGCAGTTCTCCTTGCAGCTGTACTAGTCACAGAACAATTATTACATAGTGTGGATGCCAAACACATACAGTAATTAACTACTCTTCTTCTTCTTCTTTCGGCTTTTTCCCGGTTAGGGGTTGCCACAGCAGATCACCATGTCCGCACATTGATTGGCAGTGGAGTTTTACAGTGTCGAGTTGCCAGCCCGGCGCCCAACCTTCCACAGAAGGCACACTCACACACACACACCTAGGGCCAATTTAGAGTGTCCAATCCACCTGCAGCATGTCTTTGGGATGTGGGAGGAAACCGGAGCACCCGGAGGAAACCCACGCGACCACAGGGAGGACATGCAGACTCCGCACAGAAGGCACCCCAGCCGAGAATCAAACCGGAGAACCTCTTGCTGTGAGGCGGCAATGCTAACCACTGCACCACCGTGGCCGCCCTCACAGTAATTAACTACTCTATTTTCCCTATTTTTCTACTTATTTTCAGCTAAAATTTAACCTTTTAATGTATGTATGTATATATATATATATATATATATATATATATATATATATAGCAAACAGAAGTGTACATGCACTGTTTAAGTGTTTAAATGTATATATTCTAACAGTTCTCCCTTTTGTTTTAAAAATACACAAACAGTTTACATCGATGTGTATTCTTTAGTCAGATCATAATTTTCATTGTGAGTTACAAAAAACACATTAGAAAACAAAACCTTTAGCTTTCTTTTGATACAACAGGTCAAAACACAATTCCATATGGTTAATATAATTATAACATGCATTACTACCAGAATTGGGCGTATAATCTAATCTAACAACTTTTTTTCATTTTGCAGACCATCCTGTAAAAATGTCCCAACAGTTATGGGCTGTGTCTGCTTCATTTTTTTCAGCTAGCTTGATTAACTTGTTTTTTACAATTACAAAACTTAATTTGTGACTTAGAATTGTTCTGGTAACCTTTTGCAACTGTTGAATTAACTGTTTACTTTTGTTTTTGACTTTATGTAATGATTCTAATGAAAATTCTACATTAATCATTGCCAATGCTTGTGGATTACATTGCATAAACATTGACACCTTGCTTTCTGGAGTAAACACGTGTCATTATGCCAGGTCAGATGAGTGACATTATTAAGACAACTTACAAAAGGACATTGTGTAGTAAATGTTCATAGGTAGGCACTAGGCTATCGGCCCGAGTTCCTACATAAGCCTAGCCAACAAGGTTCCCTGGCTTAAGCTTTGATTTATTACAGTGCATACAAACTGTGGCGCTGTTTCTGAAAACATTTCAAAATTAGAAGGTAAAATCGTCGATTTACATAAATTTTCAGAATGTTGGAAAAAAAAAAAACACACATGGTTCATATACTGGTAAGTGCTGACCACAGACCAGTCCATTAGCTGTATGAGTACGGTGTTCAGTTTTGTGAGTTCTATTTTGTAAATCAATATAATTTCCCTCTAACTGGAATAACCAGTACTGGTACGGATAGAGTGGTGGTCCAAAAACCAGTGTTAAATCTAAAACTTGACACAATACTTTTGAACTTGTTACATTTTAATGTGTGATTTTTTTCCTGTACAGTATGTATCTATGCAGAGTGTTTGCTCCCCATGCATTTCAATCCAGTTAGTACTTGGGATCCGTTGTTCAAACATGGTTCTCCACAGATATTCATTATTTGTCATTAACTTCATTTGTACTGAATCTTTTGCATTTGTACATACAAAGACTGCAAAGTACATTTAATCCAATCTATAAATTTAGTAACATTAGCTGGTTATAGTTTGATGTTAATCAAAGAGTCGTTAAAATGTCCATGTAGTAGGTAACCATTGTGTTTGTAAATGTACAATTTGTGAAATAACCTGACCTGTTAGCTTTAATGAGTTTGCTAAAATTTCTGTATCAATTTAATTTAATGCACCTAAGCCTGTTCCCATCCCCCCTAAAAGAGTATTGTACCATGCTCTTTGTCTCCTACAGCCAGTAGTGTCAAGAGGGAATAAGATATATTTGTCCTCCGGCTGTTTTCCAGACTATGATACTCTGGTCAAAGGAAAGGTTTCCAGTATGCCATTTTTGTCCCCCTGGACAAGAAAAGTTACATTGAGTTCTATTTGTAGTATCATTTGCCGACCACAACCTTATATTAGTAATATTAGTCTTGTATGCTTTTTCTGCTGGGGTCTCTGGTATTCCTGGTACTATTATATAAGTACAAAAAAGTGTAGAAAACAAAATAGATATTGGTTTAACTAACACATGCTTAAATTTACACATATGTACATAATTCTTTACATTTGCTGTTGTCTGCCTTTTACTCTTCTGTATAACAGGTACACTTTAGGCAGCTTAATTTTCACTTTCTGAAAAGAAAATACATGCATGTCACTTTTGTGACTTAATTTCTTCACTGCTTTTAACTACTCTCATTTGATATCTATGCACTGGAACTGTTCTGTTTTTCTTTTTACTTTTTATTTTGTGCAGCAGTGGACCTATTTGTTCCACTACTTGAAAAGATCCCTGCCAATTCTTTCCCCGGATCTTTCTGTCTGGAACATTTTTTCTAATACATTTGTTCCACAGGGAAGGTTTTCATCCGGCAGTAATATTGGGACCTCTCTACATAGATAGAAAGCTTGCTCTCTTGCACTTTAATCACATACGTCTGTAAGTTGTTTTAACCATTGCTGATGCTTACTGATTTCTAACATAGGTCTACCGTCTGGTGTGTCAGGATCAAAAGTTAACTGTAATGGCATTTTTCTCCCTAGCATAATTTTATAAGGAGATATTTCTGTCCTACTGTTGGGTGTTGCCCTTATGCCCATACGAGTCCCTGGCAAATATTACACCCATATGTTTCCTTTTTCAAAACATGCTTTTTGAGACACTCCTTGAGTGTACAATTCATTCACTGTACAATTCCATTTGACTGTGGGTGATAAGGCACATGAAATCTTTGCTGAATTCGTAACAGATTACATATTTGCTTTATTAAATCACTAACAAACTGCGGACCATTGTCTGATTCAATAATTCTTGGAAACCCCCAATGACAGAAAATATTTTTCCATAAGGCTTCTGCCGTTGCCTTTTTCTGTCATGGTTTTGGTGGGAATTGCCTCTACCCATTTTGAGAAGACATCCACTACTACTAGTAGAAATCTGTAACCTCCCTTTGTTGTTGGCAAAGGACCTGCATAATCTATTTGAACAGCATACCATGGCCCATCTGCTGGCTGTACCTGATGTAACTGACGTTATTTGCTCTTAACATTTACCTGTAAGCAGATTAGACATTCTTCTACAATTAGCCTACACACCTTTTTTAAACTTGGGTTGCAGTATTTTTTTTTTTTACAACTGCCTCTAGCTTATCAACTCCTAGATGTTCCATTATTTGGTGATATAACTTGACCAACTGCCGTACCAGCTGAAATGGTACATATGGCAACTGTAATCCTTTAGAAGTAGTGTATGCGTAATATTCCTTTGCTGGTATTCCTGCTGGCATGCACTGATCAGATGTTCATCGTGCATACAGCTGCAGTAATCACATATGGGTTCTCTGCCATCAGGCGGTCCCTCGGTCGGCCGAATTCCAAAGTCTTGGTCCGGCGTCAGTTGTTGTCCCTTCTTCCCTGACGTCAGTGTGACAGGGGTATATAAGTTACAGCCGACGCCATATTCTCCAGTCTTTTTTGCCGTGCGGTGCCCAAAGCAGAAGCAGTTCGCAAGTGCCGGTCGGCCAGCTCCTGAATTTACGAAAAATTGGAAACCGAAGTCTTCTTTAAAGCTAAGTACCCTGTTGGGAAACTTTTCTTGCCTCAGACCAATGTCAGACAAAGTTAACAATTGTATTTCTTGTGGGAAGCAAATACTGCATAAGGATTTTCGTTCCCTTTGCATACCTTGTTTAGGCCCAGACCACGACGTCTCGGGCTGTCACTTCTGTGCGACTTTCAATAAACGCACTATTAAGCGTCGGGCGGAGTTCGCCCAACATTATTTTGGTAAAGCCTTTGATTATAAAATGTCGTCGGATACTCCGACTACCGTTTTATCTAAAAAACTCAAGGATAAAGACCGACATGCGAGGCCCGTGGTCTCCACCGACACCACGCCAAAGCCGGCCACACGTGGTCCGGTTCTCAGCGAGATGCCTATGCAGTCCCTGACTACCGACGACACTACCTTGGTGGTGTCTTCTGTACCCGAGACTGCTGGTACTTCGGCCCTTACTCATTCTTCAACCACCGAAACCACAGTGGGTGTTGAGCCACCTAGTGTGGACAGGTCCACTTCCACCCAGGGTGTATTTAGACCCTCTTCTTCCTTTTCTATTAAGGCCTTCACTAAGTCCAAATCATGTTGCACAGGGCCCATCCCCAGGCCCCATGCCTAAAAAGCAGATGCTTAAAGTGGCTGAGGATTTAATTTCCTATATCAGGGGTTCCCAACCCCCTCCAGACAAGAGACCCAGAGTGGAGGAAGACTCTCCCTCTTCTGAACAGGGCTCCATTTTCTCAGAACATTCTGATGTGGAGGAACACTCGTACTCCCCTTATGAAGATTCTGATGCAGAACAGTCCATTCCCTCTGTATCTCCCCCAGAGGATTTTTCTTTTGGGGAAACCTTACACACCTTGAGGGAGCACTTCCATTGGGAAGGCCAAGACTTGTCTGATTCCAAGAAAAGGCTTAGGGAGTTTCTCTTGTTACCCCAACACAGACCTCTGGCTATACCTCCTGTCCTGGACATACTTGATGATGTTTACTCGGAGGCTTGTCTTAATCCGGATTCCCTGCCTTCTGCACCAGTCAAGCCTGATAGGTACTACAGAGTCCCTAACTCTCACCAATTTCTTTTCAAAAGCCATAATGCTGACCCTGAAACCATTTCTCAAGGCCCCAAGGTGATGAAGGCCTCTACTGCCAATAACCCACTTCCTTCTGAAAGAGAATCTAGATCCTTAGAAAGGTGGGGGAAAAAGGTATACACCTCGGCCACCCTAGCCATGAGGGCCTTAAATTGTCAGTTCCATATGCTTAAATATCAGCAGTTTCTGTTATCACAATTAAGAAACAAAATGTCTCAACCTGAACAACCAGATTTGAAGGAATTGCAGGATATGATGCATAGTGCAGAACAAGTGGGTAAACACACCTTACAATGTGGTTATGATGCCTTAGAGGCCTCAAGTAGAGCTGTGGCTACAGGAGCAGTCATTCGTAGACATGCCTGGCTTAGGGAACAAAGCTTGCCTGATCATGTTAAAGCTAAGCTACTAGATGCTCCTTTACAAAAGGATGTCCTATTTGGTACTAATGCTGAGGACATACTAAGGAAGATGGAAGAAAAAGGTAAATCTATGCAAACTGTCAAGGCTTTTCTACAGGTACAGCCACCTCATTTTAGCAGAAATTGGCCTTCAAAAAACTGGTCCTTTCCAGCCACGGACAAGCCCCAAAGAGGTAGATACAGGCGCTCAAGGGGCAGAGGACAAGCTCAAGGATCATACAGAGGCAGACAATGGCAATCTCAAGCACCAAGAGGTGGCGAAGACAGTGCACAACAATACAGAAAGCAAACCCAATGACTTCCTCCTTTTCGTGCCAAGCACATCTCAGTTGGCAGCCCCCTTGGGAGGAAAGCTGGCACTATTTTCAAGAAATTGGCAGATTATCACAACAGACAAATGGATCCCGGACATAATAAACAGAGGCTACATATTTCATTTTCACACTCTTCCAAAAATGAGAGGCATGCCAAACCTGCCACACAATCAAAGGGCAGAGGCACAAATACAAATTACAAAACTCATGGACATGAAAGCTATTCACGAGGTTCCTACTCGCGAACAAGGTCAAGGTTTTTATTCCAGACTTTTCCTGGTACCAAGAAAAGGAACCGACTGGAGACCCATTTTGGACTTATCCATCCTAAATACATTTCTACTCGTACCAAAATTCAAGATGCTCACATTACAGCAACTACTTCCCATGCTGGGCAAGGAGTTTTGGCTGATAACATTGGACCTCAAGGAGGCATACCTGCATGTCACAATCAGACAAAGCAGCAGAAGATACCTCAGATTTCTTGCAGGTTCAATCCACTATCAATTCTCTGCATTGCCCTTTGGCTTATCTACTGCACCCAGAGTATTCACGAAATGCCTGGCATCAGTAATTGCCTACTGCAGACTTCAAGGGATACAAATTTACCCTTATTTGGATGACTGCCTGATCCAAGCGGACAGCAAGCACACTCTTCTGGAACATCTGGCTTATGCAACATGGTTACTGAATTCTCTGGGATACACAATCAACAAAGAGAAATCCAGGCTGACACCATCTCAGAAAATAACTTTCCTGGGTGCCAACTTGGACACAAACACCCAGATGGCCTATCTTACGCCAGAAAAACAAGGGCAACTAACTCAGTACTTCAAAACACTAGCAAATTGTACCAGGCTTACTGCAAGGAAAAGCCTGCAGGCTCTGGGCTTCATGGCATCTTGCATTCTTTTAATCCCATGTGCAAAGTTGCATATGAGAAAACTTCAATGGTACCTAAAAAACCTGTGGTCTCAACACAGCCACAACTTGGAAACAATAATACCAATAATTCCATGCTTGCAAAAGGAATTTCTGTGGTGGGCCCAAGCATGTCAAGCAAACACAGGTCTCCCATTCTGCAAGCCTCAAGCAAATCAAGTCATCACAACAGACGCCTCAGATTACGCCTGGGGGCACACATGGCAGGCAGGTGCATTCAGGGCCAATGGTCCCAAAAGGAAAAGCACCTTCACATCAATCAAAAAGAAATGCTAGCAGTGATAAATGCAATTACAGCATTCAAGGACCTCCTGCATCCAGGACAATTAATGATAAGAACAGACAACACCACAGTAATGTGGTACATAAACAAACAAGGAGGAACACTTTCATATCCCCTGTGCAGACTAGCCATGACACTTTTGAACTTGACTCTGGAATGGCAAATCGAACTTCAAGCACAATACTTGCCAGGTTTGGAAAACACGCTGGCAGACAATCTAAGCAGAAATATGACAGATCCACACGAATGGAAGCTGCATCCACAGGTGTTTGCAAAGATAATCCAAGCATGGGGAAGGCCAGACATAGATCTCTTCACCTCCCACAGGAACCATCAATTGGAAACGTTTTGTTCAAGGACTTTTCATCCAAAGGCATGGAAGGTGGACGCCCTTTCATTCAGTTGGACAGCATGGACAGTGTACGCTTACCCACCTCTGCCCCTTCTATCCAAGGTACTCCTGAAAGCAAAGGCAGACAGACCGAAAATTATACTTATTGCTCCAGACTGGCCAAGGCAGCACTGGTACCCACTCCTAAGAAGTCCAACACATACTACTCCCTGGCCTCTACCTCTAATGCCTCTCCTACTGACTCAGCACAACTACAAAACTCTTCACAGTCAGCTAAAAACACTCAAACTTGCTGCATGGAAAATTCCTTAACACCACAGCAGACCCTTCTCTCCAAAGAGGTGCAGAATGTCATTCTGGAGGCCAGAAGGCCATCTACTAGGAAGACTTACTCCGCAAAATGGAAATGGTTTTGCTCTTGGAATGAGAAAAGAGGCCAGGACCCTAGAAAACTGAATCTGCCTCAGGTATTACAGTATCTAGCTGAGCTGCTGAACAGTGGACTTTCATTTTCCTCCATAAAAATCCATGCCTCAGCCATTTCTGCAGAATTCAACACGGATCCACCGTTATTCTCTCACCCACTTTTAAGGCAATTCCTCAGAGGGGCTAAGAATACAAGACCACCAAGGAAACAACCAGTGCCAGCCTGGGATCTTAATTACATCCTAGAAAAATTAACATTGCCTCCATTTGAACCAGCTGCCTCAACAGATTTGCAATACTTGTCCTGGAAAACAGCTTCCCTTCTGGCCATTACCTCAGCTCATAGGGTTTCGGAACTACAAGCCCTCATGGCTGTGCAGCCCTTCCTTATCTTCCATCAGGACAGGGTTTCCCTTAGAACCAGCCCGTCATTTATGCCTAAAGTGGTATCCAAGGTAGCTTTAAATCAAGCCATACACCTACCTACCTTTTACCCCAATCCTCAAAACAAAGGGGAAAGGCTGCTACATTCCTTAGACATCAATAGACAGCTTTGTTACTATTTGGACAGAACAAATTCTTTCAGGAGATCAGAACAACTTTTTGTGTCTTATGCTGTAGGAGCCCAAGGGAAGCCTGTTACCAAACAGACAATCGCTAAATGGATAGGCCACTGTATACATTTTTGTTACTCCTATCATGGGAAATCTGTCCCTGTAGGCATCAGACCACACTCCACCAGGGCCACAGCTACCTCCACGGCCTTCCACAGAGGAGTTCCTACTAAAGATATTTTGGAGGCAGCCACTTGGAGTTCTGTACATACCTTCACTAGACACTACCATCTGCCTTTATATTCCAAAACTAGAGCAGGCTTTGCTACTGCTGTATTGCAGGGCATTCTGGCTCATCCCAGTTCTACCTAGTGCCTACCACCCTGTGCGTAGCTTTGGGATTCTACCCATATGTAATTACTGCAGCTGTATGCAAGATGAACATAGTACAGTTTTGTACCTACCATAAATGTCGATGTTCGAGTGCTAATACAGCTGCAGTACAGATTTCCCTCCCTCCTTCCCCTCTAGGTATAGGACTTGTGGCTAACACCTCCTCATACAACCTATTTTGGGTTATCCTCCTATGGTGTATTTCCTTGCAACTACTCTTTTTTCAAAACATTGCATTGCTTGAATATATTTATATATATATATATATATATATATATATATATATATATATATATATATTTTATCTATTGCCTTCTTTTGGGGGCACCTGACATCTGGGGCAAGAAAGACTGGAGAATATGGCGTCGGCTGTAACTTATATACCCCTGTCGCACTGACGTCAGGGAAGAAGGGACAACAACCGACGCCGGACCAAGACTTTGGAATTCGGCCGACCGAGGGACTGTCTGACGGCAGAGAACCCATATGTTACTGCAGCTGTATTAGCACTCGAACATCTACATTTATGGTAGGTACAAAACTGTACTTTTCTTCTTTTAAGCCCTGCTATTTTTGAATATTTGAGATCTTCCTTGATTGACTGTTCATCTAGCTCTTTTAAGGCACTAACTTCTACATCAGTATGTACATATTCTGAAAGTTCTCCTCCGCTAGCCTGATTTTAGCATACTGGGAAAATGAGGTGATTTTCGAACATGAACATGCATGAAAGGCACACTTTGTTACTATGTAAGATTTGTGGATGATGTGTTTATTTTGTGGAGGGGCACACAGGATGAATTACATTCATTTATTGTCTAGCTAGACTCTACTACAGATTTTCTAAGATTTAGTATGTCTTGTTCATATATTGATTATTTGGATGTGCGACTGAAGAGAAGGTCCGATGGTACCATTCAGACTTCCATGTATAGGAAAGACTGCTGGAGGAATAATTATTTAGCTTTTGATAGCATGCACCCTAGGCATTTATTTAAAAATGTGGTAAAAGGTCAGGCATATAGACTATCAAGATTATGTACAGAAGAAGAACAGTTTAATAAGGAGTCTGATCAGTTGGTCACTAATTTTGTTAATAGAGGTTACAACCAGAAGACCATTCAGATGGCTGGTCCACCAGGAAGGGAGAGAGCCACAAAAGTGAAACCCTGGTTCTCCGATGTTACATTGGGACAACAGGCCTCCAGGTATAGGGGCACACAAGCATATGTGCCACCTGTGGTTTTAAGGTATAGTAATAATATAGGGGGTGTATGCCAGATCATACACAATAATTGGTAAATTATGTTAACTGATGATAAACTTAGAAATGTTATATAGATTAATCCTTCACTTAGTTTTAAGCGTAATAATAACTTGAAGGATTTATTATGTAGAGACAAAGGTATGATAATGAAGTGTTCTATGACAATTTCCCATCAACATATGGGTGTTTCTCCACACAGACCTTGTAAGGCTTATACTTACATTATGAGACAAAACTTTTTTGTACACCCCAACACCAATGCAAGGTATTCTTTTACTCATTATGCTGACTGCCAGACTAAGAATGTTATTTATTTAGCTCAGTGTAGGTCATGTTGCTCTTTTTATATAGGAAAGACCAACTGTCGGTTAAAAGACAGGATTTTAAAGCATTTTTCAGCAGTACTTTTGAGTGATGCTCATAATGCCTTTTGTCAACATATTAAAAGCAGTGAAAGACATGTATAAAATTTTGTGGTGTTGCAGGCTGTGAAGTTGAACACTGGGAGGGGGGGGGTGACATTGTAAATTTGACTGAATATAATGACGCCAAATGGATTTATTGAGCTATGGACTGACAAGGCTCCTGACTTAAATGCTGTTGTACCTCTCAAACCTGCCCTAAAGAGGCCGAGAGTTTATTATTAAGATTCTGTTGGTTGTTGCTGTTTTATAAATACTGACCTTGATGCTTTGTTAATTGTCTGATGAAGGGTTTTACCTGAAAGCACTTAACCTGTTTTTGTTGTTTTATTAAAGAAGCTGTCTTTTTACCTATCAGCCTGGTGGTCGAGTCCTTTGTATTTGGATTTCTCTGGTTTAGCAAAACTGGACCTTTGGTGAGGAGAACTTTGTGTGCTGTTATATGAATTTATGTTGATCTGCTATTGTCAGTGGCTTTTCCAGTTGTAAAATGCCTTGCACTCGCATCAGGCAAGGAGACCTTCCCGATGGTTTTATGATAGTACGTAGAAACTTAACTTCTTGTGTCATAAACTGAATTTTTCACTTTAACCTTAAACCCTGCCTGCTGCAGAGTATGGAAAACTTTTTTTAAGAAGTTGTACATGCTCTTCTACTGTTTCAGACTGAATTTAGTATGTCATTAGTGTAATGCACCACTGAATCATCTTTTTCCAAATGTTGCAGAATGGACCCTACCATCTGATGAAAAAATATCTGAACTATTTTGAAAGCCCTGAGGTAACTTTGTCATGACATATTGCTGATTTTTAAATGTAAAGGCAAATCATAGCCAGCCTCTCTTTCTTAGTGGTACTGCAAAAAAATTGTTCGCTAGATCTGTTACTATAAACCGGTTACTTTATGGCATAATATGTGTAGCCAGCTCTGGAACTCCTAGAATCAGACGTGCTCTAGGATTCATATACTGATTTACCTTTTTTAAATCAGTGACAAGATGATAACTACAATCTTTCTTTTTAACTGGCCAGATTGGTGAATTTGTAGGACTGTTGCATTTCTGTATGATTATTTCCTTTTCCCATTCTGCAGTACATTTTCCATATGTTCCTCTGCCTCCATACTGTTTTTGAAATGGAGGTATGTAGTCCTGATCACTACTCACCCCTACTGGCATTTCTAGTTTTCCACAATTACTGGGTCCCTTGGACCACAAATTTGGGAATTGTTGCTGTAAATGCTGCCACACATTATCAGTGTCTGTATTTGCATATCCTGTAGGCTTGTCAGGTTGTTCAGGCAGAGATTGCACAGCACACTGCACTTACCTCTCCTTCTCATTTTTTCCTGTCTCCTACCCACAAAATATTGTTGGGCAAATTAATTACTATGTCCAGAGGTCCTAAAGTGTCCATACCAATAATGGTAGTTGAACAGGATGGATGCATCAAAAATGCATCCTCCCATGTCTGCCCTTCTTGATGAAACTTTGTCTACATCTTGGCCACTGACTGCATAGCATCCTGTACCATTAAATGCTGAGATGCTAACCTTTTTTGTAGGATTTATAGGTAACTGTGTGTTTCTCACGGATATTCCTGTTCCTGTGTCCAATAGAACATTTTGCCATAACAACCCCTCTACCCAGATTTCAGTCATTGGTCATCTGTCTTGACCCTTTATAAAAGTATTCAGGAAAGATACCAGAGTAGAGGGGCACACCCCTATTGTAAGAGAATCCACTCATCCTCACTTTTATTGTCAACTACAACATGGCACACTGCATCTTTTTGTCTGTCATCTTCCTCTGTGTCTGAATGATCCACATATTTAGATTTCTCAATTTCCTTTGTTAGCTCTTCCAAGTATTTCAGATTTACAGGCGAAGCTGCCTGAAAATCTGTGGGACATACATCCCCTTTTCCTGTGTATTGATGAACCTTATATCTGTCCTTACCAATGCATTGGCTTGTTTTTCTGACCTGTCTAGTGAATCTTTTGGCTCTGTTTTTGGAAACACACCCTGTGCTTCCTTTTTCTTGTGCCAAACTTTGTAATGATCACAATTTTGCTTAACATGCCCTATTTTTTTTAAAGAAAAAAACATGTTGGTACCTTTTGTTCATTACTTGTATCTGATCACAGTGCTAGAGATACAGGAACAGGCGCTGGAAGTGCTGATGTGGCTCTCTCTGCTGGTGGTTGGTCACACCACCCTTGCTTTCCACCTCACTAATTACCTCAAATGGGTCACCCCATCTCCTAGTGTGAAGATATGGTGTGAGTATAATGTCCCATCATCGGCCATAGTCCCGTCCCCTCATTAGTCTTTGTACTAAATCAGTGAGGGTATTTGAATTTTCCTCAAAAATGCATTTAATATCCCCCCTGAACCCCTTTTACTTGCTGTAAAAAACAATGTATGAACTGTTTCTGTATTTCCCTTTGTTGCATGTCCCTTTTTGACCTTTGAGAGATGATTTGGAATGCTAGTTTAAAATGTTCGATTTGCTCCATTAATTTATCGGAGATGGTGAATTTAAAATTATGTAACAGTTTAGCTGTGAGAGGCTGTCCCTGTGTATGCCATGAGAACAGTGGTCATGCATCCTACTTTACTATCTAATTTATAAGTATCCTGATTTAACTGGATGAAAGTTTTAAAACATTTGGGAATAAAAATCCAAAAACATCTCAGTAAAGCATCTGTCCACATATCAAATCCTGCTGTGTATGCTACCCATTCTTCAAATGCAAGCATGTTGTAAAATATACCTTTTTTATCATTCCACTTTTGTAAGCTGTGTAACAGTCTTGACTGTTTACAAATCTGCTGAAGATATTCTTCGTGTTTCACTGTTGCAGTCATCACACTTGGGTTATCTGCCTGCAGATAGCCCTCAGTCAGCCCGAATACCAAAGACTTGGTATTTCTGTGTCGGATGCTATCGCTTCTTCCATGATATCAGGTTGTCAGAGGAATAAAAACAGGCAGCTGACACCATTACATCAGTCTTTCTTGCCGAGAAGTAGCCCGAAGCAGAAGCAGTTTGCAAGTGACGGTCGGCCACTAACTGAATTTTTCGTCTTCGAGTTGAATAATCCTGAACTCTTCTAAAGCTAAGTACCCCATTGGTGATCCTTTTTTCTTGTTCTAATCGATGTCAGAAAAAGTTAACAATTGTCTTGCCTGTGGAAAGCAAATACCTCACAGAGATTTTCATTCTTACTTTGTCACCTGTTTAGGCCCAGACCACGATGTCCCTCTCTGTTGGTTTTGTGCCTTGTTTAACGCCCGAACCATTCATCGTCAGGCTATCTTTATCACTAAATTCTTTCGCTTTCAATCTACGTATTCTGAAATGGCTTCAGTAAGCCATCCGACTACCGATCTTCTGAAAAAACGTAAAGATAATGTTAGCTCTTCTATAACTTGTACTGGTTTTGTGTTTTGCAATTCTTCCTTAAGCTGAGCTATTAAAGTTTTGTGTTGTAAATTAGTCTCTGTCAGCTCAGCTAATTCATCTTCTCTATCATGTAACTGCTGTTTAAGGTCTGAAATTTCTTTCTGTAATTCTTCACAGGTTTTATGATACTTTTCAGTAGTGTGCTTTGCTGATTGCAGAGTCCCTATGCACTTTTGACAATGGTTTTGTACCTCTGTTTTGAACTTTCTGAACTCACTTTATCCCTGTCTGTTAAGAACTTATTAAACTGATCTGTCTATTTATTATGAACCTCATCCCTGTTGTTATCTATTTTATCCTGTGCAGTGGCTTCATTCCACTTTTGTAAGTAATCTTTAAAGGATGTAACAAGATGTACAGGAGATACTGTCAGTAATTGATTTGACTGCTGATCTGGCTGTGAAATTAATGTTTCACATGTAATGACAGGACATAGCTGTTTAACATCTGGATATAATGTAAGCATATCACCCTGTTCTGATTCTTTATCATCATCAGATTTTTCTGTACAGTATAATTTTGCAGCAATGGTCTGCACCGTATTTATATGACATTGTACACAGAAAGCAGTTTCATATGACTCGCACAGTAAACATTTACAGTCATACCACGCATTTTTTTATTTGAGATACCAGTCAGATGTTGCTACCCATTTGCACAATACACGTACATCAACTTGCCCTAGTAAGGTTTTACATTTACCAGTTTGCTGTCGATACCAACATTGCATTCTGCCCCAAATTTTATCTGGTCTTTTTGCTACATTAAGTAAAACTTTGTTAACATTTTTTACTACAGTCTTTAATGGCATCCATACTATATGTGACACAGAAAAATTATTACTAGTCGACAGAGAGGCAGGCAGCCAGGCTGCTTACTGTAGATGGTTGGAAAGTCCTTGTAGTCACTCGAAAAGCTGGCAAAATGAAACTAGCAGTTGCAGATTTGAAACTTTGGAATTCACCGACTTGGAGAATCTGTGGCACTGCGACTGTACTGTACTGCAGTCTCATTCTGGATTCAGATGTCTGAAAACTATACTGCTGCATGCTGTATAAAACTAGAGTGCTCCTACTGAGGACTCGCTCATATACACAAATTTTAATTACTTTGACTTTACTGGAGTGACCCTATGCAGGGCACCACTCCGCCTGTGTTCGGGTACAGGCTTGGCTCGCCACTGATACTTTACATCACTGTACTTTATCAACTTGAGTGCAGTTACTAATAAAATAACTTATCTGTGTAACAAACAACACATACTATATATTACAGCTTAGCTTTTAATGTGCAAGGTTTGCTCCTTGGTACAGATACAGATGATGACTTTCCATTTACCTCAGAACTGTGTGTTCCTACACCAGATGGCTTAGTGGTTAAGGTCTTCGCCTCCAATGCACAAGGTACAAGGTTCGATCCTGTCCTCCGACTAATGCCTGTTTGGAGTTTGCATGTTCTCTCTGTGTCTCCGTGGGGTTTCTCCCATGTTCGAAAAACATGCTGAGTGTTTCCATCTCAAACTCACCAATGAATGGAGCTGTGGGCAGCAGCACAGACTCTACATGGTGCCCAATGGGGGGAAGAGTTGTAAAAAGACCAACCACTTTGGGCATCTATTGTGGTGCGCAGTATCCTCAAGATAGGAGAACACGGATCACAAACTGGGCGCCGTGGCAGGGCTAACCGCTCGATGGTGTAAATATGGCTCTAGGTGATTCGGTCATGTTGACTGTCGCCAAAAAATGGGCATGGGTAGTTACCGGTGATAAGTGGGTTGAGGACCCGGCCTACTCTCTGACCCACGCCAGGGACCCATGCTAACGGTGGGAGGGGTTTATGTGCCCCTATTGGCCAGTGTGTGCCCGCCATAAAAGCCCAGCAGCCCTGGGTCAATAGGCTACTGGCTGGCTGGTGTCTAGTTGCCCAGCCTGGGTTACCTGGGATAGCTCTGTTGAATGAAAGCTGGACATAAAACCAACCAACCTGCCAAACATGAACTGAGAATTGCTACGCTTAATGTAGGTTCACTGACAGGATGCAGCTTAGAAGTGGATGACATGATGATACGGAGGAGGCTGGACATCCTATGTATCCAAGAGACGAGATGGAAGGGCAGTGCAATAAAGCCACTTGGCTTGGGATCCAGACTCTACTACTCAGGTGGTGGACAGGCTAGAAATGGTGTAGGAATTGTGGTGAGACAGAGGCTTCAGAAGTCAGTGAGGGATATCATCAGAATTAATGACAGACTCATGGCAATCAGACTCCAGTCTAATGATAGGACAGTATTCATAATCTCAGCCTATGCCCCACAGCAGGGTTGTGATAGTGAGGAAAAGAGTGCATTCAGACAGCAGTTGCAGGACCTACTAGATAATGCAGGACAACATGAATTGGTGTTGATAATAGGTGACAAATGCACATATTGGGACAGACAGAACAGGATACGAGGACTGCCTGGGTCCACATGGGTGGAGCAATAGGAATAAAGAAGGAGAAGCCATTCTAGACTTCTGTCTGGCAAATGGCTTGATAGTAGCCAACACATGGTTCAGAAAGAGAGACAGTCACAAGATCACATACAAGAGTAGCCAACATGCAACACAGGTAGACTTCCTGCTAGTAAGGAAAAAGCACTGGGGTAGAATCCATGATTGCAAAGTCATCCCCAGTGAAACAGTCGGTTCACAGCATAAACCAGTAGTTGCCACAATCAGCTGCAAGCAGTGGTCAGAGAAGGCTCTAAGGTCAACAGAGACCAGGCTGAAGACCTGGAAGTTGACTGGAGAGAAAGTACAGCAGTTCAAGGAATTACTCAGGGCTCTAACACCCCAAGAAGAGGAGGAAATAGGTGGAGTTGAAGAAGAGTGGCAGCGCCTAAAAACAGCATGTGTTAGGACTACAGAAAAGATATGTGGCAGAGCCAGGTATGGAAATAAGGTACATAAGGAAAGCTGGTGGTGGAATGCAGAAGTGCAGGAAGTAATCAAAAGAAAGAAGGAGTGCAGGAAGAAGTGGGAGATTGAAAAGACTGACCAAGCTAGGAAGAACTACTGGTTGGCTAACAAAGAAACTAAGAAAGAAGTTGCAATAGCAAAGAATAGGGCATCAGAGGCACTCTATCAGCTTCTGGAAAGTGACTCAGTAAGGGGCACAAAGAAACTATACCAGGTTGCAAGGCAAAGACAGAAAGATAAAGAAGATAGCCAGACACCCTTCATAAGGGATTCCAGCAACAACCTGCTTACCAGCCCACAGGACATCAAAGGCAGATGGAAGGAGTATTTCCAGCAGCTTCTGAATGAAGAAAATCCCACAGAAGTGGTGCTGCCCCAGAAACAGCCTACAACGAGAGTAGAAGAGGAGCCCAGCTTAGAAGAAGTAATAGCAGCACTAAGGAAAATGAAGTCAGGGAAAGCAGCAGGCTCAGACGAGGTCACAGCAGATATGATAAAGATGCTGGGTGAGCTAGGGGTGAAATGGCTCCTGAGGGTACTAATTGCAGTGTGGAGAGAAAGGCATATTCCAGATGACTGGAGAATAAGCATACTTGTGCCAGTGTACAAGAACAAAGGGGACATCCACAACTGTGAACAGTACAGAGGCATCAAACTCCTACCACATACCACATTGCATGAAAGTTCTGGAGAGGGTGATTGATAAATGGATACGCAGAATAGTAGAATGTAAGATGGGAGATGAACAGTTCGGATTCAGATCAGGATGCAGCACAATTGACCCGATGTTTGCATTGAGACAGATACTTGAGAAGAAACTAGAGAAGAGGAGAGAGAGTCAAACTGGGCTTTCCTAGACTTGGAGAAAGCATATGACAAGGTCCCAAGAAAGCTGATCTGGGCAGTACTGCGGTGGTTTGAAGTCCCAGAAACATTGTTAGAATTAGTACAGGCTATGTACAAGGACCCAGTGACTCAAGTACGCACAGTGTTTGGCCTCACTGAGGGGTTCCCAGTGGGAGTGGGTGTACACCAGGGTTCAGCTCTGAGCCCACTGCTGTTCATACTGGTAATGGACTACATCAGCAAACAGGTTGGAGGGGACAGATCAACAAAGCTGCTGTATGCAGACGATGTGGCAGTACAGGCAGACTCTGAGCTAGAACTTCAGCAAAGGATAGGAGAATGGAATGCAAATCTGAAGGCACATGGGATGAAACTAAGCACAGATAAGACAGTGATAATGGCAGCAGATTGGGGAAATCAGAAGAAGCTGAGAATAGAGATAGATGGGAAGATAGTGGAACAGGTTAACAGCTTCAAGTATCTGGGAGGGGTGGTTGAGGAGAAGGGTAGTCTGAATGAAGAGGTCAACGCTAGAATCAGAGGGGCTGCAGCCAACTGGCATAGAGTATCAGGTGTAGTCTATGACAGAAGAATGTCAAAGAAGCTGAAAAGTAAGGTGTACAAGACAGTGGTGCGACCAGTACTACTGTATGGTACAGAAACCTGGCCAGTAAAGGCAGAACAGTTGAAGAAGCTAGAGGTGATGGAAATGAAGTGCCTGAGAAAGGTGGTAGGATGCACACTGCGGGACAGGTGAAGAAATGAGGACATAAGAGCAGAAGCCAAAGTAGCTCCAATTGCAGAAAAGATCAAAGAAAACAGATAACGATGGTATGGGCACATGTGTAGAAAAGCAGAAGACAATCTGGTGAGGGAGATTTGGGACAGACAGGAAGAAGGTAAGAGGAAGTGAGGGCATCCAGCAAAGAGGTGGATGGATTGTGTGAAAGAAGATCTGCGACAGTCAGGCATGAGTGTTGAAGAAGGCAGGAGAGTGGCACTGAATCGTGAGAGTTGGCGACAGTTAATACGATACCCTGACCCCATGTAAATGGGAAAAAGGGGATGATGATGATGTGTGTTCCTACAAAATGCCAAATCTAGCAACAGTCATTTCTTGGTGCCATTTGGATCCTGTTCATGAAAGCAATCTTTTGAAGTTAGTACTACTGGAATTTGCTTGATGTCATACAATCTGCTGATAAGCTGATTTGTGTTCTGTTTCAAGGTAAATTATGTGACAATCTTTAAAACTTAGGGAGTCGTTCCTTTTTCTGGTCGTCTTTGCACCTGCGTTAGTCAGAAGTTAAGGAGTCATCCTTATCTGCAGTTCTCCTTGCCCGTTGTACTAGTCACAGAACAATTATCACACAGTATGGATGCCAAACATATGCAGTAATTAACTACTCTATTTTCCTCCTACTTTTCTACTTATTTTCAGCTAAGAAATTTTAACCCTTTAATGTATGTATGTATATATATATATATATATATATATATATATATAAACAGAAGTGTACATGCACTGTTGTAAGTGTTTAAATGTATATATTCTAACATTGGTACTAAGAATAATTAAAACAGAATTCAGATGGCAGTGGGAATCTATCCCCCTAATTCAGGAATTCCCCTCCAAAAACATAAAAAAATATTTCCTTGTATCATTTCAGATGTGCCAGCTCAAGGAGTTTTTTCTCTCCCACCAGGGAAAGAGATTTTATTCCAGGATTTTTCTTGTACTCAAGAAAAAAGGCAGAGAGAAAGAGAGAGAGAGAGAGAGAAAGCAGTATTAGATCTTTTATCTGTGAATCATTGTTAACTCTTCTGAAGTTCAAAATGTTAACCATTGTTAAATCTTCCAAAGTTCAAAATGTTAACCCCACATTCTCTCCCTCTTTTTTCTTACCATTTTTTTCTGATAACACTAAACCTTAAGAATACATATCACCATATTCCAGTTCACAAAAACTTAAATGTGTTACTTAAGATTCTTTTGTGTCTGGGTTACATGTTCAGTTTGCAGTGTTACCCATTGGACATTCCACAATTCCAAGAGTATTTATAAAATGCCTAGCTCCAGTGGTTGCATTCTGCAGACTTCAGGGAAATCCTTATTTACCCAAACTATTTTCTTGAATAGAATTTGCTAAGATGAGGCACTCAGGCATGCCATCTTTTTTGCTTTGAACCTCTTCTGACAACTGGGATTAAAACTAATCTTTTAGAAATCCTTGCTAGTTGTTTCTCACAGGTTAACATTTCAGGCATGCCTTTTGGACACCTCTGTCATGATGGCTTCTCTCTCCAGAGGTGGTCACTTTTAACCAGCTATAGTTTTTGGATCTGGCTTGTTAGTCCAAGTTCTCGTTAAGTGTAGGCTACGTGACATCAGCTATTCTCATAACCCCTGTAGCCAGACTTCAAGTGAAGAAGATTCAGTGGTTCCTTAAACTGGTTTGGACTCAAAAGTGTCTCCCTCTGTCCTTTGTTGTACCAGTTCTGGTCTTCATCAAGAAGGAATGCCTATGTTGGGAAAATCAGATTCAATTAAATCCAGGTTGCCTTCCCTCCCCTCCCATTCCAAGTCAGTCTGTAACAGCAGATTCCTCAGGCTTTGCATATGGAGACATTTCCACTGGAAACAAGGTTCTGGGTATTTAGGATTGCCATTTAAGGGGAAAAAAATATCCTCAAAGATGTATTATGGTGCTGAAACAAGTATTAAAAGCATTGCATGTGTACTTCAGGACAGATAATGCCAGAGTCATTTGGAAGGTAAACATATGGGAGAACCAGGTCTTTTTCCCTGTACAGACTAGCCATGATTGCCTGGGAGGTGGTATCTCAGCACAGTCTCTGTCTTCAGGCAACTTAAATCCCTTCAAAACAAAACACTGTTGCAAATTCATTGAGCACATCCAAGAGAGAGAGACCCTCAGAAATGAATGTTACACTCTGAGACCTCAGGAAGTTGTCCACCTTGGGAAACTTCTCACATAGATCTGTTTGCCTTTATTCACAGCAGATAATTACACAAGTTCTAAACCAGGATCCCTTGGAAACAAGCCTAGAAAACAGATGCCCTTTCTTTCGTCTAGATGAAAATGTTCCTAAACCCACCCCACTTCCTCCCTATTACAAGAATCCTACTAAAAATCAAGAAGAACTGTCCCAAGATTCACCTGTTAACTCTCTTTTAGCTCACACAGGGCAATGGATTTCTCATCCACTCCAACATACCAAACCTATACTTGTCGGTTTGCATGACAGTGTATATATAAGTAGATGGAATACATTTTGTATTTGGTGCCATTGCAAAGGTGAGAACCCAACTTAAGCAGGAGCTCCTCTGGTATTCTTCTACCTGTATGATTTGCACAAATCTGGCCTATCTTGCTATTCGGTCAGTGTTAAACTACATTTTGTGGTCTTTTCAACATGTTTGCCATTGGATCTTCCTCTTTCTTTTTTCAGGTCAAACTATTTTTAAAGGGGTTTTACATATGAGGTCATCTGAGAAACAAGTGATCTGGTGTCAGTCTTCGTCCATTCTTGACTGATGGATTATGGTTCCAATCCTCGGAACCAATATGGCCGTTATATAGCTTGCTCCAGCTTAAAAACTCTCGAGCTAAAGGTCTATCCATAATGCCCCTGTGTACATTAACTCAGATCTCGTTTGCTGCTCTTATAGAAAGACACGTCAGCCGATTTGCTTTTGCAGCTAAGTGAATTTTTTAGTATACAACTATATTTTCTGTTTCTATACAGTTTCTACTCTAAATATTCTTGTTTCTAATTTGTAGTGGTATTTCTGAACTTAGTTGCCTTTAACCTTGCACTACTTGGTGTTCTTGCCTACCATTGCTGGTAGTTTTTCTTTCCCTCTCTTTCTTACCGATAGGTAATCTTTCCTACCATTGTTGGTAGGATCTTTATAGTATGATTATGTCTATTTTTCTTATTATTTTGACAGATAAATTTAAGTCTGCAACTGGATTTAAACCGTGTCAGGAGTGTGAAAGGAAAATGCCAAACTCCGACGGGCATGAAAAATATATCTATTGCTTTAGGTGCTCCTCACCTCGATATTGAGTGTTCTGTCTGCCCAGGTTTTAGTACCAGAACCCTGGTAAAACGTACAAACAAACTTATTCTCAAAGGGCCCCTAAAGGCACCCTTCGAAGAAGCCTCCTCTGGCCTCTTGTTCAAAATTCAGTACTTCAGTGCCGACAGCTCCATCTGTGCCGACACCAAAAAAGCATAAAAGCCCATCTGCTGGATCTGCTACAGAACTGAGATCTAAGATTCCAAAAACTTTGTAAGGTACTGAGTCCTCGGCATTGACTACTATCTCAGTGCCGTCAACTCCTGTTACGGCACCAGCACTGACCACGACACCAGCACATACTCCAACCCCAACACCGACAACTATGTTGGCACCAGCATCATTAGTTACTATGTCTGTACCGACATTTCCCATGGCTCCGCAGCCTGTAACTTATCTCCCGGTACCAAAAACGAACTTTATATACGCCCAGGGCAAGATATTCCCCTGCAGTAACCCCTTTCTGGGTCAGCTTCCAAGCCCTTTCTTAGAAAGGCCTGATTCCCCTTCCAGATTGTCCATTCGCTCCCCCAGGAGTCTCTCTGAATTTGACATTGTAAGGTTGGTGGACCAATTTCTAATGGCTAGAGGTCTTGCTTCTCCCTCTCAGCCCCCTCTCCCTCCTGGAGTGAGGGAATTTTCTCCCTGTGCATCTACTTATATTCCTCCTCTGACCTCCTTGGAGGTTTTAGAGCTGTTGACTCCAGCCACACAAGCTCCATTCGTCTCAGCACCAACAACTTTTTTGTCTTCGGTTCCAAGCATGGCTCTGATTCCCTCGGTGCCATTGGAACAGATGGGTCCCCGGGATCGATTTTCCACCATCCGGTCTGGAGGGCATGAGTTGACTCCTGTTTTTTTTATTCGGAGATGAGCTTGCCAATTCAATCTTAGCCAGCTCAGGTCTTGTAGGTGGGTCTTTCGGGGTGGGATGTGACCCTGTTTCTGAGATTGTCTATCTCTGTTCTGGGCTCCCATCCCTCCTCGCAGGCCTGCTTTCCAAGCCATGGAGAGAAACTTAGCCACAGCTACTTCCCAGGTGGCTTCTGTGTTATCTGAGTCTCACCCTTTGACCCCTGCCATTCTAGAGCTTTCACCAACATCATTGCCCAGACCGCAAACTCCAGGGCCGCAAGAATTATTATCCGAAGATCACCCTTCTTTTGAGTCCTCCTCAGACTTTCCCACTGAGGACCTCCCTCAGAAGAAACTGTGTAAGAGGAAACACCTTGAATCCCCTGAAGAGTCTGTCACTGAGGACACAGATTTCGATGAGGAGGAAGGTTCCCCTCAGTCACCCCCAGAAGATGATCCTAGAAATCCTCAGATAGAGAGGGGTAACTGGAAGTCCATAGACCCTTTCTTTGAGGAATCTGTGTACTTGCAAGCCTATGGACCTCACCCATCTACTTCGTGGGTGACCACTTCCACTGATGATCTCATTAAGCTGATCACTCAGCGGACTTGGAAGCCTCCTGATTCGATAAAACCCATCCCCCAGAGACCAGATAGGATACTCTCAGCTCCTGAGGATCACCATTTCTTGGTGAAAGGACTAGCAGTAGATGCCATGGTGGTGGCTGCTGACACTAGGAAGAAACTTGCTGAGGAAAGTTCCACTTTTCCTCTCCCTAACCAAGAGTCTAGGGTGATTGACAGATTTGGAAAGTGGGTCTGTACATCATTAACCTTTACTATTAGGTCCTTGAATTTTATGGCACATTTTACTAGGCTGCAAAGGACCTATCAGATACCCTAACATGAGCTGTGGCTGATGGGGTCCAGGAAACAGTGGCCTCCCAGCTAGCTACCCTTGAGTCTATAGCTAATTCGTCCATGCAGCTTATTGCTCATACAGCTGAAGGGGAAACCAAGTCAGTCGGATCAGGTGTTGCTATTCGACAACATGCTTGGTTGTGCCTGTGTGAGTTTCCAGAGCCATTCAAGTCTTCTTTCGTCAGTGCTTCTTTTGACGGATCATCTTTGTTTGGCCCCAAGGTTAAGGAAACTCGATCCTGTTGGCATCCATTTATCTGCTCCTCAATGGGCCTATTCCAGGAATCAGAGGATTGGGAAGATGTAGTTCAAGAAGTTCCAGAAGCCTTTCCTGGACACACGTGGTACAGACTCTCCATGGGGCAGAGGTGGGAGTTCAAATGGAAGATGCCATCCTAGAGGCAGAGGTGGCCCACAGAATCAGGTTTCCAGGGAGTCTTTCTCTGGCCAACCCTTTCACTGCTCCTGAAGGTACGCCCAAGTGCTTACATCTGGAAGCAGTTGGGGGCATACCTCTCAGCCTGGAAACATCAAAGATCTGGACACGGCCCATGAACAATACGTACAAATCTGTATGATGATTAACATAAAATTTGCGTACATAATTATGTAACCTCACCCACTCCAATGGAATTGTTTACACTAACTTTCAAATGCAAACTGAAGAACAGACAGCCAAAATATGGCACCAGAGTCCCCCTGCAGCCATTCAAATGTCCCATTACCTGGCTATTTCGCCCAATTTACCATAATCACTAATGTGCATACTGCTTTACTTCTACAATGATTATTTGGATTTTATTTTTACATTTTATAGCACAGTGTACAGACACTAATAGACATCTGCTAAACAAAGCAATACTGTCTCACAATGAAAACAGACTTAGCATTAAAACTCCTCTGCCCTTGAAACTCATGTTCATTGAAGCAGCATTGAAACCCACACCACATCCAAAGAAAATGCAGCTGGCCAGTGGTGGATAAAGATTACCTTTGGCCTGTTTTCAAATCATAGGCCCCTTGTACACAAAACAAGAAACATACATGTGTTCTTTGATACACCTTCTTGACTTTATTAAATTATATTCCTTGTATAATACAGCACACTTGTTAGACTTAGAGCGCATTTTAAATTTGTTTGAACATTTTTACAATAGGCAGTGAAACAAAATGCATGAAACTGTAATGACAAAACTGCCCAATTCAGAACATTTCCCATCATAAAAGTCTGCTTCCACACAAACACAATTTTATATATATATATATATATATATATATATATATATAAAATGACAGTAGTGTAAGCCATAGTCATCTTGCATAGCTTCTCAAACTTATTTTCAGTTTCAATTTTTTTTGCTTGCCTTACCCTGATTTATGTTATTCGACCAATTCAGTAGCTATAAATGCACAACAAAATAAACTAGGTGAACTGCATGTTTTAAGACTTCCATTTTTTAATCCAAGTACTGACAGACCCTCTCCTACATTCATCCTCAAGCATCAAAACTATCATTGTAGTCCAGGTGCTAACTGGCCACTCTTGCTTCTCCACTGTCTGCAGTGGAAAAATGTGTTTTATCTTGAATGCTGGAAAATGTACTGTACTTGTTTAAAAATATTTTTCTTATAATACAGCACAGAACATAATAATTATGATTTTCTGTACCTGAATTTGGTTTAATGATATTTTTGCTCTTTCCACTGAGGTACAAATGCCCTTGTGCATGACATTTTCTCATTTCTGTTGCATCTGTAGCTGCACCCTTGACTTGTTACACCCACCCCTTTAAAAGTACATCAACACAGTACAGTATCAGCAATGCATCTACATACTGTGGGAGTAGAACCCCCACAGCCTTCTGCATCAAAAGCAAGTATTTAACCTGTTATGCTATTAGCAATGCAAGCAGACTCAGCATGAGCAACACTAAACTTCTCTTCCCCTGAAGCTCTCTGCTCGTTGTAAAATCCACTCGACACTCAGCTGTATCTCTCAAATTTGCAGCACAAGAAATCTGGAAAAAGCCAAAATTTATTGGGAGGGTGGACAAAAGTCCAAAAACCAGAGACACATTTTAAACATTGCTTGTATAATTTTGGAAAGTTTCTAGAATAAAATGTTACCACCATGCGTTTCACTATTAATTCTTGAACCCAGGACCCTGTGCACTACAGTCAGAGCAACATACCACTATGTCACATCAGCAGTTTCTTGAACAATAGAAAGACTGACTCTTAAATGGCTATCATTTAGTGAATTCAGTTCTCGCTTCTCACCATAGCTCTCAACCTCTTGGCACAAAAAACCTGGACAAAGCCAATAATGAGAGTATACAGAATTCACTTCTCACCATAGCTCTCATCCTCTTAGCACAAAAAAACCTGGACAAAGCCAATAATGGGGGAATACAGCCCCAACAATAGGGACAGATTTCAAATACTGATCTTATAAACTTAAAAAATTGCTAGAATAAAAGTTTTGGTGTTACCATTTATTTTCTGAAGAATATGAAGTCTGAAATTCAAATGCCTGTCATTTTTTAGTGAATTCAATCCTTCACTGAAATCCAGGAAACCACAGCTTTTATGAGGAACAGAATAAAAATATGAGGCATAAATCTAGAACGTTTTCAGAAGGGGTGGTGAGTAGGCACTTTAGGCTCTTGTTACCTGTATCCAAGGTACAAGGTTTGAGACTGAGCCTGAGGAATATTCACTTGGGGCATTACACACACACCCACACCCACCTCTGCTTCTTCAAATAGCACCTCTGCTTTCAAATGAATATGACTCACTCTTCCTACCTTTCCAGGCAGCTTGCTTCTTTGGCTTGGCTCAGCAGCTATCCGTATCCCGTTCAGCAGCATTGAAAAGGGGCTTCACTCACTCTCAGCAGCTATCCCATTCAGCAGCATTGAAAAGGGGCATGGCTCGCTCTCAGCATAGATAGATATTGTCATCCCTTTTGGCAGCAACATTGAAAACACATGGCAGTTATTTGGATTTGAGCAGCCGTCAGCCGGAAATGCATGCACGTTGAGCTTTAGCTCAATTCCGACAGGCTGGCAGGCCATTTCACGGGGCTGACGTCATCGCGCACATGATGACGTCGGCTCAGAAAGTCAGGAAAAAATTTTAAAATAAAAGTGCCGGGAAATTAAGGGGTGCCACTCAGGAATCATGGCACCCCATCATTTGGACCCCAAAACCCGGTAAAAAATGAGTAATGGTACAGTTGGGAGATATAGTCCGGGGAAGATTTTTCTTTGCACCCAACAGCCTGGTGACTTATAACCACAGATACCTGGGAGTTAAGAATAATTTCCAGAAGTTACTTTTTCCACTTTTCCCTTTACCCAAGAACTCAATCAAGGCTCCCCGACATTCCACCCAGTCAGAGGGTGCAAGCAGCCTTAGAAGTGCAAAAGCTGCTAGAAAACCAGACCAAAGAGTATCTGGATTTTACTCAGATTCTTTTTAGTGCCAAAAAAGACAGTGGACTGGAGACCAGTTTTGGATCTCAACATTCTAAGCAATTTTATTCAACAGTCCAAATTCCAGATGGTCACGGTTCCGTCAGTACTTCACTTTCTAGAAGAAAATGATTGGATGTGCTCTTATAGACCTTCAAGATGCATATTACCACATAAAAATGTACAAATGCTCAAGAAGGTTTCTCCGCTTCTAGCTGCCATTTACAACTTTCATAATGGCTTCGGAGACCTACCCGTAATTTTGCATAATAGACTAAGGTTTTCCTCAAGGGAGCTATTCAATTAAAGTCTCCGTTTAAACACTGTCTACCCCCGTGAGACCCGACTATTGTTCTACAGTCACTGGTACTGTCTCCTTTAGAACCCACAGCTACTTGTGACTTGAAGTTTCTCTCTTGGAAGACACTTCTACTTATAGCTCTGACCTCTGCAAGATGAGTATTTGAATTGCAAGCCTTATGTTCAAAGCCCCCCCTTACTTAATTTTCCATAAGGATAGAGTTACAATCAGGACCAATCCATCCTTTCTTCCAACGATATTTTCAGATCCCCACATCAGTTAGATTGTAGACCTACCCACCTACACTTGTTAGACGTACACAGACAGCTATGTCTTTCCCTCAACAGAACTAAAGAATTCAGGAAATCAGAACAGTTTTATTTCTTTCGCTGGCACAACCTTAGGAAAGTCTGTGTCTAACGTTACCTTCTCAACATGGCTTAGAGATTGTTTTTTTATAAGTGAAGGTGATGCAGTCTAAAACTGACAATGGCAGTGAAGGCTCATTCTACCAGATCGATGTCCAGCTGTTTTCCATTCAAGGGCTTCCTTGGATGAGATGTGCACAGCAGCAATATGGGCTAGTCCGTATACCTTCATCTGTCATTACAAATTGGATTTAGTCTCCAGGGAAAGAGCCACTTTTGGTTCTATGGTTCTCAGGAATATTCTTCCATAGGGCCACCCCAGATCAAAAGTAGCTGGTGTCCCATCAGTCAAGAATGGATGAAGATTGACAACATCAGGTAAAGAAGTTGTGTCTTACCATAACGTTCCATGTTGCCATTCTTCATCTGTTCTTGACACCCCCCCTCCTTTCCCCTCCTGGGACTCCTGACGGAGCAGTCTTTGTCCTGAGTTTTCAGTTAGGATGTTCCTTGGACATGGCTTCTTCATAGAGGTTTAGTTTCCCTTTTTACTTTTGCATGCCTGTTACCTTCTGTAAGATTGCAAACTCAATCTGAGGTAATGTACATTGAGGCATTATGGGTAGACCTTTAGCTCAGGAGTTTTCAGGCTGGCGTGAGCTTTATAACGGCCATATCAGTTCCAAGGATTGGAACAATAACCCATCAGTCAAAAACAGATGAAGATCGATAATACAGTTGAAACTTTATGGTAAGACATAACTTCATTTTTCCATCCCTGGATCTTAATTTGGTGATGAAGAAGCTAACTTTATCACCATTTTAACTTGCAGTCAGTACTTCCCTAACATTTCTGATGTGTAGGGAACAGCTTTATAGATTGCTCTGACTTTAGCTAGAAAAGTACCTGAGTTGCAAGTCCTTGTATCTATTCAGCCCTTTTTAGTATTTCATAATGATTTAGTGACTCTTAGAATGAATTCCTCATTTATACAAAAGGTGGTTTCTGAGTTTAGTTTCAGTCAATCTATTCATCTTGCTGTTTAGTTTCCCTAGCTAAAAAACAAAGGTGAAAAAATTGTGCATTCTCTGGATGTCCAAACACGGCTTGGATGCTACCTGGATAAGACAAATTCATGTTGCAAGACCAACTTTTTATTTTCTTTCAAGATAAGAAAAAAGGACAACCAGTTTTAAGTGGACCACATCCAGATGGTTCTCCCAGGCAATTTATTTCTGCTATTTTCACCAGGGGAAAATGACAAGGATCACTGTACTAGAGCTATAAATATTTCTTGGACTTTTTGTGGAAAGGGGCGAACTCTGTAGCTGTTCTAGAGGTGGGAACTTGATCATCATTGCACATTGTTGCTAGGCACTACAAAACTGTCAGTTTTTCCCTGGGCCAGAAAAGGATTTGCAAGATTTATTCTCCTGGAATCAGAAGTTTGCATGGTCTCCCTGTTGAAATGTCGGTACTCAAAGTGCTGACTGGAAAAAAAAAGACTGAGAACACAAGAGAAGAGTGAATCTCAAAAAAACACTCTTCTTAAAACTTCCAAGATCACCATGCCTTGGAAAAGGGAATGTTCAGAGGAATGGCATCTTGGAATTAGTTATGAAAGTGCTATATTTACACCATTCAGTCTCCACATTTTGGGACTTAGGCTAGCAGATCCCAACATTTCAAATGGTTGCCGTCTGCATGTCCTCCTTTTGTTCATGCGGGATTTTTCCTGAGTGATCTCGTTTCCTCCTACATTGCAAAGACATGCAGTAGGTGAATTGTACAATCAGAATTGCCCATAGATGTGAGTGTGTGTAGTATTGAGGAGTAACAGTGGCAGGGCTAGCCACCCAGAGGTGAGACCATTGGCTCTAGATGATAATCACTATTGATGTGACACTCCAGCCCTTTGTGCAGAACTGGGGAAAAAAGAGGGGTGATGGATAGATGGATAGATTCTTTAGGGACTTCTGGAGCCTGGCCCTGCATCCTCCCCTGTTTGTCTACTATTTGGTAATCATCCCATATAGCTTTACGTTACTGCAACAGTGATCTAATCATGACCATAGTACAGGTGTGCAAGTTGACTTATCATAACATTAGATGTTCTAATAGATCACTGTTGCAGTACTAACACTTATTTCTATCCCCAATATATTTACGTGTATATATATATATATATATATATATATATATATATATATATATATATATATATATATACACAGTGGATATAAAAAGTGTACACAGCCCTGCTAAAATGCGAGTTTTTTCCGATATAAAAAAATGAGACCGCAATAAATCATTTCAAAACTTTTCCCACCTTTAATGTGACCTATAATCTTTATAATTCAATTGAAAAACAAACAAATTTGTTAGGGGAAAAAATATAAAAAAATAAAAAACATCATTGTGAGAGTTATCCTCCTCCAAAAAGAAGAAGCAGCAGTCTCCTACTCAGGTTGAGGACACACAAGAAAACAAAATTTATTGAGCCTGGAAACATCAAATCCGATGACCTTTCCTCGCATTGGTGGTTGCTTTCTTAACAGTCTCACATGAATGTGACTGTCCGCTCTTGCAGCTAGTTTACATACAGTAATGTAGTGGTGGATTCAGCAGTAGTGTCCTTGGAAAGGACATATTTAGTAAGCAAGTCTGTAAGTCTGTTTACCTGGCCTTCAGAGCTGTGTTTCAGACACACATGAGTAAGTTAAAGCTGGCTCTTCTGTAGACTGCTATTCAGATGACAACATTCCAGTAAGTGTGGTTATAATGCTGTGCCAAGTCTTCAAGGGAATGGAGGAAAGGGGCACAGTTTTGCAGGTTGTCAAAAATATTTTATTCACCCATGCTGCTGTATAACAGAAATTTCTCTTCCAAGCTAGCCCCTTTTGCTATAAGCAGTACAGTAAAAAAAGGAAAGTGAGGTAAAGAAAGGAATTGCCCATGTTAGAAGAGATGGCAAGGACAGCAAAGTTTAACCTGGCAAACCACACAGCCTATCCTTTAACGGGCAACTGCTATAACTCTGTGGGCTCCCTTATATCCGCTACCCCCCCAACCTAAGCCTCCCCATCATGTCCTTCAACAAGCTATCAGGCAGACTGTTTGTGCATCTCTGAATGTGAGAGTCTATAGGAAAATACTCTTGGGCCTTTCTGATCATCAGGAAAGGGTATAGATTGCAGTGGTAAGAGATTTCTCATATAGCAGGAATTCCCCCGTCTCTCAAAAGATCAAAGAAATCTAATGCAGCCTACCATTACTGACATTCCATTTGTACTGCTGCAGTGGCATACAGATTCTGTGCTTGCACAATCTCACAATGGTAGCTTTCCAAAGCTCAGAATTCCCTCCTCTGACTTTCCCCTTTTGCCTAAGCCTCTCCCATTGGGGACGATTACCTGTCCCAGGAAGTCGGTTCAGTCTTTTTGTGCCAGATGTAGGAATTACACAGTTGAATCTCCTCAGTAGCGTAAATTGGTGGATTACAGCTTCCATACTCATAAGATTTCTGTGGGAGCTTCCTTTTTTCCTTATTATTATATACTTTTTCTTTCTTTTTATTAAAATACAGTGGATATAAAAAGTATACACATCCCTGTTAAAATGCCAGGTTTTTGTGATATAAAAAAATGAGACCACAATAAATCCTTTCAAAACTTTTCCCACCTTTAATGTGACCTATAACCTGTACAATTTAATTGAAAAAACAAATATATCTGTTGGGGGAAAAGTATAAGAAATAAAAAACATACAATAAGCTGGCACAACGTGTGCACACCCTTAAACTAATACTTTCATGAAGTGCCTTTTGATTTAATTACAGCATTCAGTCTTCTTGAATACACATCTGCCATCAATTAAAGATACTCTGAATAACCCCAAATAAAGTTCAGCTGTCCTAGTAGGATTTACTTAGTTGCCTGCTACAGCAAAAGCCATGGTTCGCAGAGAGCTTACAAAGCATCAAAGGGATGTCATTGTTAAAAGGTATCATTCGAGAAGGGTACAAAAACATTTCCACAGCATTGGCTATACCATGGAGCACAGTGAAGACAGTCATCAAAAACTGGAGAAAATATGGGACAACAGTGACATTGCAAAGATCTGGACAGCCCTCCAAAATTGATGAAAAGACGCAACGAAAACTGGTCAGGGAGGCTGCCAAGAGACCTACAGTAACACTGAAGGAGCTGCAGGAATTTCTGGCAAGTACCGATTGTGTACTACATGTGACAATACCCCATATTCTCCATATGTCTGGATTATGGGGTAGGGTTGTAAGATCAGAAGCCTTTTCTTACACAGATAAACATCCAGGGCTGGCTAAAATTTGCAAAACAGTACATCAAGTCTCCCATAAGCATGTGGGAAAATATGTTATGGTGTGATGAGACCAAGGTTGAACTTTTTGGCCACAATTTCAAAAGGTATGTTTGGTGTAAAAACAACACCTCGTATCACCAAAAGAACACCATCCCCATGATGAAGCTTTTCTTTAGCTGGAACTGGGGCTTTAGTCATGGTGGAGGCAATTATGAACAGTTCCAAATAGTCTCTTTTGGCCCAAAACCTTCAGATGTCTACTAGAAAGCTGAAGATGAAGAGGAATTTCACCTTTCAACATGACAATGACCCCAAGCATACATCCGAATCAACAAAAGAATGGCTTCACCAGAAGAAAATTAAAGTTTTGAAATGGCCCAGCCAGAGCCCAGACCTAAATCCAATAGAAAATGTGTGGGGTGAGCTGAAGAGGGCTGTGCACAAAAGATGCTCTAGCAATCTGACAGATCTGGAACACTTTTACAAGAGAGTGGGCAAATATTGCCAAGTCAAGATGTGCCATGCTGATAGACTACTACCTAAGAAGACTGAATGCTGTAATTAAATCAAAAGATGCTTCAACAAAGTATTAGTTTAAGGGTGTGCACACTTATCCAACCAGCTTATTGTACGTTTTTCTATTTTTTATATTTTTCCCCGTAACAGATTTGTTCATTTTTCAATTGTATTTTATAGGTTATAGGTCACATTAAAGGTGAGAAAAGTTTTGAAATGATTTATTGTGGTCTTATTATTTTATATCACAAACACCTGACATTTTAACAGGAGCGTATACACTTTTTATATCCACTGTACCTTAGCACCTGTACAGTCATTCCATTCAACATTCAGCGATAATGTCGAATCTGCTGAATTCATTCATCAGATTTAACATTTTCATCTAATTAATATGCACAAAGTCAGCATTGTCTTTCGACGTTAAATACTTTTTTTTAACGTTGAAATTTTGATAATAAATCAAACATATATATATATATATATATATATATATATATATATATAGATAGATAGATAGCTAGATATTTTTTGTGATGATAGGAGATACTGCCAACCATGCCAGCATGCCAGGAGAAGTAGGGCAGTAGATGTGTAACATATGCTAGCACAGCTAGCTGGAATTTTGTAAAGAATCATATGTCATTTGTATATCAAACTGATTTGTACAGATGCTTGTGGTGGAAATGTATTTGTGGAGCTGCTTGTGTTAAAAATGTATCAACAGTGTGCCCTGTTGGAAAGAAAAGAAATGTACATGCGTTATTGTAACTGTTTAAATGTATATATTGTAACCAAGGATACTGGAGGAAAAGAGGTTAATCTCAAACTTAAAAATAGTAAAGAAATTAAATACTGGGCATAGGCCATAAATATGTTGTCTCACAGTTTTGAATGAAGCTAGAGATGCAATGGTTTATTATTAGCTCCTGTAGGAAGAGTGAGGTGTGTTATGGTTTTTATGACTTCCAGCAGCTGCACCAGATCTGAGTAATGCTCTTGTGTGCGTATTATTGACATGGAGGTGCTAAACTCCTGGCAGCTTCTAGTGTTGGTGAGTGTGGGAAACAGAGTCAGATGACCAGATGTGATGTCATTGTGTAATCAACTCTGAAGTAATATTTAGATATTATATTGAGAAGTCTCTCAGTCAGACTGAGCAGTCTGTTCTTAGAACCAGAGAAATGAGGAAGACCACCTCACCCTTTTCATCTTGTCTTGCACTGGTAAGTGACCAGGGATAGTAATTCTCTAAATCATTTAGGAAAATATGCTGAGAATAGTTAAGTATTGTTTTTTTTGTAACTGTCCAAATCTTTCCTGCTGTGTTATTTTAATATTTTCTGTGATTGAAACTCTGGTGTTTATTGTAAATAGATATTTAGTATTTTCTTGTTCTTTTATTATTTATTATTAAATATATTTAAAATTGTTATTGTGGCTGGCCCTTTTTGAAAAATATTTAAGCTTTGAGAGTATTTGCATATATCTATTTGTTGATAAAAGTGTCAACTCCTGAAGCCTGGTTGTTTTGTCAACATTACCATTTGTATCAATATTAATTGTACTCAGTATAATTGGATACCCTTTTAAGAGCCTTATGGTAACTGACTTTAGCAGTGAATCTACCTTATAGTCCGGGCAAAGTTGGTAGAACAGGTAATCTGTACCAGCCTTTCCCAGGTGTTTGTGTGTGAAAATTAAATCTCAGAGTGTGTGTGTCAGCTACTTGGAGCATGGACACAAAACACTGGCTTCACAGAGTGGAGCAGGGACACAAAACACTGGCTTCACAGAGTGGATGCTGAACACAGCTGTGCCACTGGAGAGCATTACTGGGGACCTGGGGAGATGCAGAGAGAGAGAGAAATCCAGACCCAGGGCTCACTATGTTCCATGTGTGCTCTTAAGGGAGATTGTGCTTGATGCTCAGAGGTCTGCATCTGGAAATACTGAGTGTATCAATTTGTATTCCAAGTGAATGTCCCTTTCCAGTGTCAGTGTTGCAGTGATAAGGATTGAAGCTCCTAGATTATTGGCCCAGAGTGGAGATGTCATATATATCTCTATATCAAGACACACATATCCACATACATACATGCACACATAGATATATACCTGCAAATCTCAGCCAGCTCAATTGTTTACCCTATCAGCATACTTCTCAACAGATCTAAGGATCCTATATGCCCATCATCTGGAAAAAAGCTTATATCCTCCCTCTGCACAAGGTGGGCCCTAACATCGACACTGCCAACTTCTGCCCCATTGCTATACTATCACCCATCTCTAAGATTCTGGAAAAATGTAGTAATTCTCAACTTCTTCACCATCTGACTCACAACCACATCCTCTTCCCCACCCAACACAGATTTAGGCCAGGACATAGTACCACCACTGCCCTCATATCCTTCATGGACACTGTCAACTGAGCCCGTGATGCTGGTAAAATCGTATCTTCACTATTTCTTGATCTTTCTAAAGATTTTGATATTATATCCCATTCTCTCCTTCTAACAAAACTCTCTAACATAGGTACCTCACCTCAAACTCTAAACTGGTTCACAAATTACCTCACTAATAGGCAACAATCAACTAAATGGCAGAACTCTTACTCCCCTTTCCTAAACACCACCACTGGTGTTCCTCAATTTTTCATTTTAGGCCAACTTCTGTTTAGCATATTTATCAGTAACTTCCACATCGCACTCTCTTAAGGCTCAGTCATCCAGTACGCAGATGACTCCACTATCATCTACACTGCAAACAACTTCTCAGACCTATATTAACTCACCCATAATGTCCTCACCTCCACCAAAATTTGGATATCTAATAATCATCTTGCCCTGAACCCCAACAAAACCAAACTAGTAATTTTGCCCCAAAAATGTCCACACCCCTACAAAAAGAGAACTTCACCATTCAATCCCTAAATGGTACCACCATCAACATTGTACCTAGCACAAAACTCTTAGGTGTCATCAAAGACGAAAACCTCACATTCGACCTGCACATCCAGTCCAATGTCAAAAAAGCACTATCAAAAGCTTGGCACTCTCTACCAACACAAACATCTACTCAGTGCATCAACCCGACTTTCCCTTGCATCTTCTTTTCTGTCACCCTCTCTTTTATATGGTGCCCCCCTCCTCACCAATATTCAGTCCTCTCTAAAGTCCAAACTAGACTCATGCTACAACAAAATTGCTAAGTTTGTAACTAATGCCTCCTACTCATCCCACCACTGCTTATCATTACGCAACCTAAATTGGCTTGAACTCCTCAACTATCTCACCTTTATCCAACTAGCTACAGCTCACAAAACTCATTAATAATCCATCCATGTGCCTTGCTCTATCTTCTATACTTACTTTATACCATCCTAACAGACCACTCCGATCCAACAACTAACAGCTAGGAAATGTAGAAGAACCCAAACTTTCGGCTGGCCATCTGCTTTATTTCTTTACCCCCGCAAAACTTTGGAACTCCCTCCCCCCAACACTTAGATCCACCAGCTCAGTAACCCTCTTCAAGACATCTCTGAAACAACACCTCTCCTCATCTTGGCTGTGCATATGTACTAATACCACATCTCATATACCCTAACTTCAACCATCACAAATATTCTCACCCCCACACTACTAATTTGGCATCCTCCTTTCACATCCACCTGTCTTTTTACTTACTCTGCCTCTCCATCCTGTCCACTTCCCTCTTCTACTAACCGTCATTGTCCTACCATTGATCCCGCCTGTCTACTTCCTTCTCTTCCTAACCCTTATAGACCTACCATTGAACCAGGTGAGACATTCTGTAACTCTTGCAGCCTACCTTAATATCATACCACCACTTATATCAGTAACAGTATCCACCGACTTTGCTGATTCCTAGAACAGGACTCATCTAGCCTATCGCTCAGCTATTACGCCTCCTTAACGTGTGAAAAGTTTAAGTGCCTAGTCTCTATTTAATCTCTATATCTGCTTTGTACCCATTGCATGAAATGCCCTATATAAATTTTGCCAGCTGAAAACTACTCGTATGGAATGTTGTCATGTATATACTCTGTATTGCTTGTATAATGTCTTTACTTTGAGAATGATTACTCATGTACTGTTTTTTTTTTCACCAATTGTATAAGCTGCCAGTAATATGTACTAAATGTCTTTACTAATGTAAATTCTGTATTGTATGTGAAATGTCTTGTACGCAGAGCTTTTCTCCCCAGGACTCCACTGAAAATGGGCACTTCTGGCCCAGCTGGATCATCCCGGTAAACAAATGCAAATAAATAAAATAAATAAATATATAGCTTAAAAAATTTCTTTGATATTGTCAGTCGATTCCCTTTTTGTTGCTATGACTGATAAACCTACTGGGTTTAAGAAATGCACTTTCTGTGGGCATAAGATCACTAATTCTGATTCCCACAGGGAGTGCATTTATTTTCTGGGTGCATCCCATTTAAATACTGAATGTTCGATTTGTGCTTGCATCAGTTCTAGGTTCTTTAGTGACCTACATAACAAACTGGTCCTAAAGGGTTTGTTACCATACTCTTCTCTTTCAGGGACTCAAACCCCTGCAGAAAACTTAAGACCTCTAAGGAGGCAAAAAAATCAAGGAAGCATTCTCCCAGCCACTGTTCTAAGTCAGTTTCAACTTCTGAGACTCCTACCATAGTACAAAAAAAGTCGAATCTGATACTTACAAGTCTAAGTCTCCAAGGATCCGGTCTCCAGGGTTCTCTCTGGACCCTGTCTCGCCTCAACTCCATTCTCCTTTTCTAGAAGAGACCCCAAGGAGAGAGTCTTCTCCCAGTTCACAGTTTCCTCCATCATGTCCTGCAGAAGCCTTTCTGAAGCCAAAGTGGATAGGATGATGAGGACGTTCCTCATATCTCAGATTCAGATGGGGATTATACTGGCTCCATCTCCTGTAGGTTCCATGAGCCTCCCTTCTCTTTCCCATACTGTAATTTATTCTTTGATTCAACTAGTGATTTCAGAGCCTTTGGATCAGAGAACCTCTGAGAGCATTGGCTTCAGATCCAAAGACAGCTAGGTCTTCGACTCCGACTGCATCCTTGACTTGTCCGGCTCTGATGCTCTTGGAACAGGTAGAGTATCAGAGCTGAAGCAGCAGCATTAGGGAGCTGGGTTCGACTCCTTGTCAAAGCTGTCCCTGCCCCTCAAGGCCTCAGCATTGGACAGCTCGGGTCCGACTCCCCCTTTGAGGCAGGGATCCAGATAGGGTTGGGGTTTGGTAGCATCTGGGGCTTCAGCGCCAGTGTGACCAGCTATAGTTTCTAACGGTCTTTCTGCTTTTGAGGTGGTGGAGAAGTCATTCGAGAGAGACTGCTACTCTTTCTTTTTTGGATTCTATAGCCTGCTGCCATTGGGTCTGTGCTTTAACCCACACAGACCTATCACACAGAGACAACTGACCCTATCAACCATCCAGACAGTTCCCCTTGAGGACTTCAGACACATCTCCAGACCATCCCACTGAAAAGGCACATAGACTTCCTTCAAGAGTAGCTTACAATGGCTTTGATGAAGGGGATGATTCCCAAGGTATCCACCAGATGATCCACAAAAGTGAGCCTGATGTAAACTCAGGAACCAAGAATTAGTATGTTATGACATCAGATGGAACAGTACACCACCTTTATTTGACTAAATACAGCAGAACAACAATGTGAACAGTATGTTCACAGTACTAAGTGATATCCTCTCTCTCTAAAAATTTTAAAAAGGGACTTCTTCAGAGTACATTGCACTAAGAACACACTGCTTGATATAACTACAAACACCAATCATGTTAAAATCCTCTTTGTCATACCTAATTGCCTATTTAAAAAAATAAATTGAATTCTTAAGTGCACAGGTACCAAAGCAATCAAAATACAGTAGAAAACATTAAAACATGTCACTAAACTTCTAAAACAACCGGGTGCCGTCAACAATCAAATATCTGCTATAAATTTGTATGTCAAAATCAAACACTAATATAAAATACTTATGCTTATTTAAAATTAATGTAATCTTAAAATACTAAACATTTCTTATAATGTAGTAAGAGCATAGCAAGTGCATTTTACATTTTCAGCACACATTTCAGAGAATAATTATCTTTCAATCCTGGGGAGGTAGCAGCATTTAACCTAATCTGCAACACAACTCCTTGTATGCTAGCAGATTCTTAGCATCCCCACCAACAAATTCAGTGTTTGACTCAGTTGTTCAGCTGATTAACATAAGCATTTATTGTCACTGGTAGGATCATGGCCCTTGTAAAGAACAAATGGTATATAAACAAGGTTTGTGAAGGTTAGTAAACCTGTGTTGAATTGCTGCTGTTCTGTAGCTTTTTTTTTTTAGGAAGAGTGGCTTACAGTAATGTAGCACAAAGTATCTGTTTAGGCCTTTGCTATTCTAGTTAGTGAGGAATACATAGAATTTCTAGGTTCCTAAGTTTTCCGATTTTGCTGTCTTCTTTTGCAGTAACAGAATTCTTGGTGGGTGCATGGGATATGTAGACTGAAATACTTATGTTTACCAAATGGCATGCATTTCAATATAACTTAGTCATTAACACATTTAAAACTATATACTTAGTATGCTGCAATCATTTTTAAGGATGGGAATTGAGTTGTAAATTGAGTTGTAAAATGCATCATGAAATATTTTGAGATTTATGATATGAGGAATGAGAATACTAATGAAAGTGGTAGTCAGGTGGGAAGAGGATGTTGATAATTGTCAGTGCAGCTCTTACTATTATGCTGTTTAAGTTTGAAATGTGATATCTTAATAATGCTGATTAGTTTAGTATGCTTCTGGCTCAGATCATGACTGAAGAGAGTCAATCAGTCTACCTATCCAGTTAACAAATCAAATACATTTATTTATGAGTAACTGGGAAAGAGCTACAAGACTGTTAGTCTGAGATAAAAATATTCCAAGAAAAGTCAATACTTCTTCCTGCGTTATTAATAGTTCTTCATAAATGACTATGACTGGCAAAACAATCGTATTACTAGGTATATAAGAACTTAGATTTGAGGCTAATAATGATTTACTTGCAGTGTCTCCACAAACTTAAATACAGGTCATTTTAGTAAGGGAAATGATCTTAGCTGTCCCTCCAGAGTCTTTCCTTGAGATACAGTTTCTGTTCTGGTAAACCAACCTTTATTCATCTTGGTAGGAATAGAACAATATTGAATAGTTTTGTGCAACAGAAGAGAAAATTTGAGGACATTGATATCTGGAAAGCTGGTTCCTGGAGCACAGTCAAGGTCAGTAATCATTGCCAATGCCAGCTTGAGTTTAACTTTTAGCTGTTAACTGCTTAAGTGAACTTGGATCCTTCTTAGCCACAGCCCTGGCCACCATAGCAGGGGTAAATGTAATATATATATGGCTTGTATAAGTTTGCCATCCAACCATCTTTTCTGAGAGGTGGGATGGCAGAGATTACCCATAGAAAACACTTGCACATGTATGGGATAAAATGCACAAGCTCTGCATGTAACCAGTGACCAGAGGTCATGATTGTACCCCATGTCTTGCAGCTGTGAGGCAGGGGGTATAACTGCTATCACTTTGTCCATTTCCTTTGTACATAGGAGTGTGCACTGAGGGTACTGGCAAAGCACTCTTCCAGACTATTTTGTATGTAACAGATGAGTGATTTCTGATTGCATTAGATAGTGTTATCATTTGATTTGTGTTGCTGCGCTTGTTTTATAGGAGATGTTTCAGACTAGAACACTGCAGGGCACATTTATTATTTTAAACTGCAGTGACCATCCAGTTGAGAGGAAGTCTCAGAGGTTAGCTTCTCAGCCTTCATTGAAGAAACTCGAGCCAGTCCAGGTTCATTTATTTTCAATACTGTCTCTACTCTGTGCAAAGTCACAAAGAAGCTGGGAACTTACCTGAGAAATTTGAGACATAAGGCAGAAAAACATTCTTGGGTAAAAGAGAAGGTTCATGGTGATTCATTAAAGAAACTAACTTTGATAGACAAAATTGCAGAGTCAGTTTCCTGTAAGTCACTTTCAGCAAAGCAGAAAACATATTTTTTTGCAGAGAGAAAGCCATTTTATATCCCAAAATGTTGCGGAAGGCCCACCTGCCCTGATTTGCATGTATCAACTCCATGGTCACAAAACCCAGCAAAAAGAGCACAATTAACAATTGCTGAAAGTGGCTTTCAGTCAGCTTTTTTCACATCATTCTTAATTGGATAAACCACAGTCAGTTACCTGTTGTGCTAAATACCTAGCCTTCAGGTAAGTGCCCCATTGTTCTTTTTTTTCATCTTCTTAGGTCTTGTATTTATTTTGCTTACCTAGAGTTCATATCATTCAAGAAGGGAAAATGTCAGTATGGAAGGCAGATTCCCCATTAGGATCATCATGAACAATGACTCTTTTGTTTGGTTGCTACTCATGACCATACCTCTTGGAGTATCTGTAAGGAGTTTGTGTCTAAGACACTCAGAAGCAGTTGGTCTTCCCTGGCCATTTATCTTGAAAGCCAACTCCTTAAATGGATATACTTTACAATGTCAGCTTACTGGAATGTCGACTTGCAAATCAGCGAGATCACAACGTTGAAAGTTCACAAAGCCAAACTCTCAGAACATTGCAATTTAATTCCGGGAAAGTAACCACTGGACTACCAAGCACTACAATATGAATGGAAGCAAACTATACCCACTGTGGGGAGCTTCACACCCCCCATGTGGGAGCTGTGCCCTCCACACCCCCCCTAACTAAATATACCAACTTCGAGATCACACTACAGTGGAGAACTGGGCAAAAGTCAGCATGATGGGCCAGTGGTTACTTTCCCGTAGTTAAATTGTGACGTTCCGGAAGTTCAGCTTTGTGAACTTTCAACATTGTGGTCTCGCTGATTTGCAAGTCGACGTTCCAGTAAGTCAGCATTGTAAATGGGACCTGCTTAAACAGTTAGCCCAGGGTAACATGACAGAGCCCATTAACCCCAAGATACTACCACTAGGTAAAAAGAAGGTCAAGAAGTTCTGGCCATATTCTTTAACTGCCCAGCTCCCACCTGATGTCCCTCTAGCACCACTACCCCATCAGAGGCTGGCATGGATCAGTCTTTACACACACCCTTTGAAGCTTTGCAGGTGTCTGCTCTGGACATTGAGGGGGAAATGTGGTTGATGATCTCTGAGAGTCCTAGAGAAATTCCGCAGGTATTAGTCCAGGAGAAGTTCCAGGTACTGTTATTGAATCTTGCCAAGGGTAGGAAACACCAGTATTTGTTAGGGCTGACATCCCTTCCAAGAGAAGTCAAAAGAGTGAAGCATGTTTTGGTTCATCCTAAAGATCCTCAAAGGGAATGGCAAGAGACTACTCAGGACTTCTTTTTTTCTATGATGGCCTTAAAGCCTCCTCCAGGGGTTTTAATGCCTGTTCCTCCGTGGACCTCTACCCCTTCTAAACAGTCTGGGGAACCAGATTCCTGGGATGAGGATTCAGAGTCTGATGAGGGGTCCTTGTCGTGTTCTTCTCAGATGCCTTCGCCTTTGGCTTATGGTTCTGAGGAGGAGGCTGTTAGCTCTGAGTCTCCTTTTGAAGAATTGTCCTTTAGAGACATAATTGCTAGGACTATGGAATACTTTTTGTGATTTTTTTTTTTAAGTATATGTCATTCAGAGGAGACGGTGTGAATTGCTTCAAGTGGATAATCCTAAACCATCTGCAATTTCTGCTGTGTTGGCTGCATTGTTAGACATTTTCTTTGCTGCTTCCAAGTCTCTTAATTCTGAACCTCCTGCTCCTAAGACACCCAACAGGTTCTATAAGGTCAGCACTCCTGGAACCACACACATCAGCAACTCAAGTAAATATTTGTAGTAAATGGCCGCAAAACACTTTAGGAGCAGTAAAAACAATTTTTATTAAACCAAAATAACAAATAGATAAGAGCTTTCGTCAAGAACCTTCTCAACTTCATCAGATAAGAGCAAATCCATAAAAATGCTCAAGTACATTCTGCAAGAGCATTAATTAAGTAATAAACCAATCCCGTCACACTGACTAAAAGGACCCCCTGAACTCATAAATATTCATGAAATACAATCATAAAAATATTCTTAAAAAGACACTCTTTAAAACCAGCATTTAGATGTCATTAAGTGCAAAAATGCTGAAAATAAATATAAATACAAATACACATATAATGTATAAAATCTATAAAATGGTGTTTATATAAAAATGAAAGTATATATAAAAAATGTATGTAAATACATTATTACAGGGAGCGAAATTACAGAGAGAACAACCCACAGGGCCCCCATCCTGCCAACAGGGGCCAGGGGGTATGCTTTCAAGCAGAGGGGCAACAGGAGGGGTGCCTACATGAGGTACTAGCTGTGTCTGCTGATGTTGATACAGCTCCCCCTGGTTTGTCCATTTCTGTAATCATGATGGTGATTTCAAAGTTTTCAGTTATTCTAGTGTATGTATTGACAGTACAGAATGTGATATTTTTGCTTGAGGATTGACTTTTGTTCCTGATAAAAGTACCAATATTGAAACAGCATTATTGTATTTGAAGGTGTATACTAGAAAACTGAATCTGAATGTTTTATTTAAGGATTGTAGGTCAGTCATGACCCCATTAGGTTATCCAGTACCTTTAATCCCCCCATTCATCCCTCACTACAGCTTTTTGAAAAGATTTGTGAATTAGATATGAGAAATGTTAAAATGGCAAAAAAGCAAAAATAGAATTTGAAACAGGATGAAATTAATAAGTTAAGACAACTGTCTGATAGTAAGAACCTCCAGATAATGAAACTGGACGGGAGGGGGGGTTGTCATGATGAACATGGTTGGACTGCAACAATAAAATGTGGTGTTTGCTGGCAGGTAAAGCTTACATGCAGTCTTCATTTAATGAACTACATGGTACATATAAGAAAGTGAGAAGTGTTTTACAGGATTTAATCATTGAAGGTAGTCTCTCTCTCTCTCTGGATGAATTTAATTTTTTAAAGCATAGCACAGCCTAGGATCCCTGTCATTTTTGGGTTACCCAAGATACAGAAAGACTTAGACCAACCACCTATGCGGCCCATAGTTGATGCAAGGGGCTCCATTACCCACCCTATAGCCAAATTCTTGGACATCAGATTGAAGGATTTTGTGCAACATGAACCTTTACTATGTAAGGACTCATGGGACTTTTTGAAAAGGATTAATTTGTTAGAATTTGATGAAGCAGTCAGTTTCATCACAATCGATGTCAGAGTTTTATATACGGTAATACCGCATACCATAGACATGGAATGGTTTGTGAATTTTTGGTGGGTAAGGGTCTTCCCCAGCCACTGGTTAACACTTATGAGACTTTATTAGAACTAGTACTTGCAAATAATTTCATTCTATTCAGTAATGAACTGTTTTTACAAATTGACGGTGTGGCAATGGGGTCAGCATGCAGTGGTTTGTATGCCAACATAATTATGTTGGAATGGGAAAGGAGATTTTTAATGAATACCTCATGGTTTAAGTTCTGTACATTGTATACAATGTCTTTATTTGTTGGACTGGTCCGAGAGAAGAAATCCCCCTATTTTTAGAATATATCAGTGGCACAACCAGTTTAAGTTCACACATGAGGTTAACAGTGAACAAATAGCATATTTGGATGTCTTACTGAAGAAATAGTGTCAGTTGAAGGCCTTTGTAGCACAAATTCATAGGAAAGCAACCTATTCAAACAGCTTTCTGCATTTTTATAGTGCACACCCATTTAAACAAAAAAGAGGGGTAGTAAAGGGCCAGTTTGTAAGGGCAGCCCAGATGGTTAGTTTGTTTGATAACTTCTTAGATGAGTGTGACCATCTGAAAGCTATGTTTTGCAAGAGGGGTTACCCATTATGGCTCCTTAATGAAGTCATGATTGAGGTGGTCAACAAAAGAGAAAGAGTTTTTTTCAAACCCTTGTTAGGTCACTATGAGGTGATTACTTGCCCATGGCATGCCCCCTATTGATGGATGTTTGGTTAATGGAGTAGGAACTGACTTGACCCAATCCATTGTTGAACAGAATTCAAATTTTAAATGTGCTTTTATTACTGCTTTTCACAGTAACAGTAAAGATGTGTTGGATATTTTATTTATAAATTGGGCTATATTGCTTAATGATAGGGATATCAGAGAATGTGTTGGAAATAAACCAAATATTGTTTTTAAGAGAGGGATGAACCTGAAATGCATTTTAGAGTCTAACAGAAATGTTGTACATGCAGGGTCTATAAAAAATGTGGTTCTTGTGCTCATTGTAGTTTTGTGATGGAAGGCCACAAATTCTTGCTGAATGGTTTTAAAAATAATGGTGAATAAGAAGGTGTACTGTCATACTGAAAGAATTGTTTATTGTGCAGTGTGTAACTCGTGAATGTTTCTATGTCGGAAAGACTGAGAGGAAATTTAAAAACAGAATTTGAGCATTTTAAGGGACATCAGACTTGAGAAATCCACAAATGCCTTGAGTAAACATTGCACAGAAAAATCAGAACACTCTTTCAAATTTTTCATTGTAGACACTGTTGACTTGGATAAAAGAGGTTGGCCCATGGGGGCTGCTTTTGGAAAAGAAAGAATTAATTTGGCAGGTCCGCCTAAATGCGGGATAATGGCCAGGATTAAATGATTCACTCTCCATTGCTTGCCTGTTAAAACTAAAGGCAATGGAAAGGTAAAATATATAAAATATATTTACATACATTTTTATATATACTTTCATTTTTATATAAACACCATTTTATACATTGTATGTATTTGTATTTATATTTATTTTCAGCATTTTTGCACTTGTTAATGACATTTAAATGCTGGATGTTATGTGGTCCTATCTCGCCTCCATTCTTTACTCATGGGTTGGCTCCGACTTGGCCAACTATTTTTCTAGCACGAAGTCTCTAATTGGCTGGGCTAACCTGGTATCCCAAGATGCACCTCGCCCTAGCCCCAGATCTCATTTGCCTCTCGTAGAGTTAGGACGTTGTCTCGCTTGGTTGTGGCAAAGTACCCTTTTCAAATACTTTTCTAAGTATTTTAGTAGTCAGTTGTATTGCAAAAGCTATTTTAATAGCTACTCTTCCTTTTTTTTTGACTAGTTCTTGTGAGCTTTGTGAGGACTGTGTTTGTTTGTGGTATCCCTCTGTTTCGCGGGCTAGGCCCATTTAAGTTAGAAGACCTAGTCCTCTTCAGTGTTGTTCCCTTGGTTTTTTTGTGCTGTTTTTTTTTAAGTTGTGGGTAGTTTTCCCTCCAACAAACGTTTAACTTAGAGTTTACTTGGCGTTAGTGTGTCTTGGTTTTTCCCACCTTCCCGTTGTGTTGTCTCTGTCGTCTGGGTGTTGTGCAGTTGTTAGCATGTCTAAAGAGCAGAAAGAACATAAACCCTCCGGGTTTAAGAAATGTACCAAATGTGGCTATAAAATGTCAATTACAGATGGCCATTTAATCTGTGTTTATTGTCTGGGTGCTATTCACCTACAAGAGTCCTGCAGTTTTTGCCATGTGTTTAGCCCTAGGGTACTGCAGAAAAGAAAAAATAAACTGATTTTGAAGGGCCTGATTAAGCCTGCCTTTGAGGAGGCCTTCTTTGTCTTCTAGTGTTAAATCTAAGCCTGCTAAGGCCAAGAAAAGATCTCCGGCTCCGTCTGCCTCTTCGGAGCCTTCGGAGAAGGTTTCAAAAGTGGATACTTCCTCCTCGGCTCCATTGTCCTCGGGGCCGCAGGAGGTATCTGTTGTACTGGAGTCGACCTCGGCTCCAATATTATTGGGGCCTATTCGGAGCCGGTCACCCAGTGACAGGCATGAGTCTCCAGGTAGGAGATCCCGATCCCCTTCTATTTCTTCCAAATCGTCTAGGCTGTCTGATTTGGATGTGGATAGGGTGGTCCAGAGGCTCCTGCAGTCGCTGGTGTTAGCAAAACTGTTTTTGGCTCCAACCCAGTCGGCTCCGGAGCCAGTCCCTGTCTTGGTACCGATGATTCCTCCTCCGAGCACCCATGTGTCGTCAGAGCAAGAGTGCCCCGCACCGAGTGATGTCCTTGTGTCGGCTCCAATACCCCAGGTGAGTCTATCGGAGCCGGCATCGGCTCCAACCATGTTGGCTCCGTCCTCTGGTTTTGGTACTCTGGTTTCCTCACTCTGACCCGAGGGGGATACCTTGGGACTCCTGTCGGTTCTGAGTCTCTTTCTCTGTGCATCGGCTCGGGGAATCTCGACTCCGGTCGTGGTCTCGGAGATGGGTCGGTCCTCGGATTCAGGGGGACCGGCCTTCGAGGCCATGAGGAGGGCACTGGCCAGATCATCAGTCACATCAGTCACATCACCTGGATCGGTCACTCCCTCCCCATACACCTCAGCTAGAGCCTCTGACGCCCCCTTATCTGTGGATGGCAGAGCCCGAAGGTCTGGGGATACCCCCTTGAGCGGTCCCCTACTTTCTGAGGGCACATCAGAGTCGGTGCTTGAGGAGCCCCCCAGAAAGAAGTTGTGCAAGAGGAAGCACATAGACTCCGAGGACGAGTCCCTCACCTCTGATACTGACCTCGAGAAGTCAGAGGGGTCCCCCAAGTCGTCCTCCGATGATGTCTCTTTCTCCGACATCCTGGAGATTTTGAGACAGAGAGGCGACTGGACTTCCAAGACTCCCTCTGAGGAGGAATCGGTATTCCTCAAGGCCTTCGGAGCTCAACCCTCCGCCTCATGGGTGTCTCCACCCTTCGACGAACTCCTGGATTTGATTTGTCGAAGGGTGTGGGAGAACCCTGATTCCGTGGAACCGGTGCCCAGATGTCCAAATAAGTTCCTTTCTGCTTCCCCGGGGAAAGGGTTCCTGACCAAAGGGGTTTCAGTAGATGCCTTGGTGGTGGCGGCAGCCACTCAGCAGGAAGTTGCAGAGGCTTCTTATTCCGTCCATCCTCCTAACAAGGAGTCCAGGAGTATGGACTGGTACGGGAAGCGTACCCTGTCTTCGGCGACCTTTACCTTGTGGTCACTGAATTACCTTTGTCATTTCACTCGGCTCCAAAGAGATCTCCTTAAGGAGCTAGGAGATACTCTGATGGGTAACATGCCTGAGGCGGTAACACAAACTGTTAACGCCCAGATGTTATGTGATCCTATCTCGCCTACATTCTGTACTGATGGGCTCGGAGCCGATCCTCGGCTCCGACTCGGCACGCTATGCTATAGAGCGAAGCCTCTTATTGGCTGAGCTATTTTCTATCCCAGGATGCACCACCACTAATCCCCCAGATCTCGTTTGCCGCTTACAAGCTAGGACGTGGTCTCGAACTTGGCTGAGCTAAGTGTCTTTTTGAGAGAATTTTTTCTGTCAGAAAATTTCTTTAAAATTAACCAAAAGCTGTTTTAACGGCTATCGCTGTATATAGCTACTTTATTTGTTAAATTTTTGTGGTAAAAGTTTGTGTTTTCACAGGGAAAGGTTCCCGTTTAAGTTAGAGGGGCCTTCCCCTCGTGCGTTGTTTAGTACTGTTGTGTGTGACTGTTTTTTGCTTTTTGGTAGGTCAAGCACTCGTTTTAGTTAGAGGGTTCTTGGCCCTCCTTGGTATCTTAGTCTTCTAACTGTTTTGTGGGCCTTTTTGACTGCCCTTCTTGTTTAAAAAAAAAAAAAAAAAAAAGTTCATATTTTACGTATAGGAATTTTTTCTATAGTACCTCTAGGCTAATACGTTGTCATTGTACTATTGCATACCATTGGCATCATGTCTAAAGAACATAAACCCTCAGGGTTTAAGAAGTGCACACGCTGCAATTATAAGATGTCTATTACTGATGATCACTCCTTATGTGTTTATTGTTTGGGTGCCAAACACCTTCAGGAGTCTTGCAGCGTGTGTCACGCCTTCTCCTCTCGGGTCCTCCAAGAGAGGAAGAATAAATTAATCTTAAAAGGGCTCATCAAACCCTCTTTTGAAGAGGCCTTATCTTCCTCTCCTTCTCCGGCTAAGAAAAAGAAGTCGTCGGCTCCGACCAGCCCGTCGGAACCGACCACTAAGAAATCTAGGCAGGCTTCTCCATCAGCTCCACGGACTTCGGAGCCGAGGGCGGAACAGTCTGCCTCGATGCCTCCAGCCTCGACTCCTCTGGTTTCGGAGCTGATGGCTGGGGCTTCGAGAGGCGGGTCACCTTCATCGGCTCCACTGATTTTGGAGCCGATAAGGGTTACCCGCTCAGACTCTACCCCTTCGACGCCGAAGTCCTCTTCGGCACAGGGGGAAATTAGTTTGGGGTCTCCCTCGGCACCGATAGTGATCGAATCAATTCGGAGCCAGTCCCCTAGCCCTTCGGAGCCGATGGAGAAGTCTACTCGGACCCGTTCGATCTCCTCCAGGTCTTCCAAGATGTCGGATTCGGACATTGACAGGGTGCTTCAAAGACTGTTCCAGTCCCCAGTCTTTCAGAAATTAGTTTCGGCTCCAGCCCAGTCGGATTCGGAGCCGATGGCCCACTCTGTAGTTGTGATTCCTCCTCCAACAGCTTCGGCACCATTGGAGCCGGTACTGGTGGAGCCGATGGAGATTTTCGGGTTGGCTCCGACCCTCACTCCAACCCTGGCCTTTGGGTCAGAGTTCAGTACACGGAACTCTTCGGTTGGGCCCGGGGGGACGTTTCGGGACCAATGTTTTCGGTTCCGAGCCTCCCTCTCAGTGCGTTGGCTGCGGGGGTTCCATCTACTGTCGTGGCTCCGGGGGTTGGACCTTCCCAGGACTCTGGCAGTCCGGCCTTCAGAGCTATGAGGAGTGCTTTGGCCAAATCATCTTTGGCTACCTCCACGGTATCACCGGCACCTTCCCTAGGCACGGAGACTGGGTCTTTTGTAGTTCCCCTGTCGCTAGACAGCAGAGCCCCGGGGCCTGAGGTCACCCCCAGTGGGGTTTCCCCTCCTCCTGGGGGTCCCTCTGAAGCGTCTTCAGAGGAACCCCCAAGGAAGAGATCGTGCAAGAAGAAGCACGTCGACTCCCCCAATGAGTCTCTCATGTCGGACACCGATCTTGATGATGCAGAGGGGTCCCCCAAGTCATCCTCAGATGATGTCTCCTTTGCAGACATCCTAGAAGTCCTCAAGCAACGAGGCGGCTGGAATTCCAAACCCCCTTCCGCTGATGAGTTGGCGTTCCTCAAGGCCTTCGGGGCTCAGCCCTCCACCTCCTGGGTGTCTCCGCCCTTCGACGAGCTCCTAGATTTGATTTGTCGAAGGGCGTGGGAACACCCAGACTCTGTGGAACCAGTGCCTACTCGCCCAAATAAATTCTTGTCTGCACCCCCGGAGAAGGAATTTCTGACTAAAGGTGTGGCTGTAGATGCCCTGGTGGTGGCATCTGCTACCAAACAAGATGTGGCAGAGGCTTCGACGTCCGTCCATCCTCCTAATAAGGAGTCTAGGAGCATGGACCGGTACGGGAAGCGCACCCTTAGTTCAGCTGCCTTTACTTTAAGGTCCCTGAACTATTTGGCACACTTCACCAGACTGCAGAGGGATCTGGTCAAGGAGCTCTCAGATTCCCTCTCGGGTAACCTACCTGAGCAGCTGGCCCAGACGGTTAGCTCTCAGTTGTCGACCCTGTCATCAATATCTAACTCGTCCATGAGGCTCATTTTGTATGCAGCCGAGGGGCGAGTAGAGCGGCAGTAGGTGTTGCTCACGGAGGCAAGCCTGGCTCCGTCTATGTCATTCATCGGAGGCCTTTAAGTCTTCTTTGCCGACGCCTTTGACGGGTCCTCTTTGTTTGGACCCAAGGTAAAAGACACACTGACCCGCTGTGAGCAAGAGGGAAAGACTTTGACTGCCGTAGGGGCACGATTTTCCACTCTCTTTCGGCCTTATCCCAAGGCTAAAAGAGGAGGGAAAATGTGGTTCCGCAAATCCCAGAAGCCTTATCCCTCACAGCAGGATGATCCCCCTTCTAGAGGCAGAGGAGGGGGAAATTTTTCTGGAAGACGCCGTCCCAGAGGCGGCAGAGGCCCCCGCAACACTGGAGACCGCGAGTCCTTTCGTGGTTCTTCAGCCTTCCACAATCCCTGAAGGATTGCCCGACTGTGCAGCTCCGGAGCCAGTCGGGGGTCGTTTTTCGAGGCACCTAAAAGCCTGGGAAGGTATCACTCAGGACCGATGGGTGCTTCGAATTATCACCGGGGGTTACGCCATCCCCTTTTCTTACTCCCCACCTCCGTCCAAGAAAATCCCGGACCCGCCACCCAGTCAACGGGAAATTGCAGCCTTAGAAGTCTCAAAGCTGCTTCAAAAAGGAGTCATCCAACCCCGCAGACCAGATTGGATTAAGGACTTACTCAAGATTCTTTTGGTGCCAAAAAAGACTGGGGACTTGAGGCCCATTTTGGATCTCAGCATTCTAAATCGTTCAGTCAAAAAGTCCAAGTTCCGAATGGTCACCTTACAATCCATTCTCCCACTGCTGGAGAAAGGAGTTTGGATGTGCTCCATAGATCTCAAGGACGCCTATTACCACATCCTGGTAGATCAGGCGTCCAGGAGACATTTGCGCTTCAGCCTGGGAGACAGTCATTTTCAGTTCCAGGCTGCCCTTTGGTCTCACCACAGCCCCCAGGGTGTTCACCAAATGTTTGGCGGTCGTGACTGCTCACCTGAGGAGTCTAGGATTCCAGGTGTTTCCGTATCTGGACGACTGGCTCCTAACTGCCACCTCCAGGCATCTACTATTGCAGAACCTACAAGCCACAATATCACTAGGCACTTCCCTTGGAATTACCTTCAATTGGCCAAAGTCTGTGTTGCTGCCATCTCAGCGCATAAGATTCATTGGAGTCGAGATAGACTCAAACCGAATGCAGGTCTATCTTCCTACAGAAAGGATACAAACCATACAGGGTCAAGTCCGAGCCTTGCTTCTCAGATCCAAAGCTCCAGCCAGGATGGTCCTGCAGCTATTGGGATCTATGTCGTCCACTGTTCTTCTAGTCCCCTTAGCAAGATTGCATATGAGAATTCTCCAGTGGCTTCTTTCGACACAGTGGTCCTTTCAGGATCTCCCTCTCAGTCACCTCATACGGATCACGGAAACATGCAAACGGGACCTTCGCTGGTGGCTGGTGCCCTCCAATCTGGATCAGGGATGACCCTTTGTTCCACCTCCTCCTGTGGCCACTTTGACTACGGACGCCTCCCAGATGGGGGGGGGGGGGGCATTCCCTGGGCAGGTCAGTCCAAGGCAAATGGCATTCAGAAGAGAGTCTTCTTCATATCAGCATTTTGGAAATGAGGGCGGTACTTCTGTCTCTACAAGCCCTCCACGATTACCTCCCTCAGGGCGTAATTGCCGTTCACTCCGACAACATGTCAGTGGTATGGTTTCTGAACAAGCAGGGAGGGACCAGATCCTACCCTCTTTGCAGAGGGGCCATGAGAGTTTGGAAATGGGCAGTGGCGACCAGACGTTTTCTGATAGCAACTCATATCCCTGGCAAATCCAACGTGATAGCCGACAGACTGAGCAGAACTATCCTCTCTCCTCACGAGTGGTCTCAGAACAATGCAGTGACAATTCAGATCTTCAGCAGATGGGGAACTCCTTGTTGCGACCTCTTCACAACCCCGCTGAATGCGAAGTGCAGAAAGTTGTTCTCCCTCACTCCAGCTCTGGGGGAGAGTCCTATGGACGCATTAGCCCATCCTTGGCCCACCGGCTTGCTTTACGCCTTTCCCTCAGTTCTGCTCCTTCCCAGAGTGATCCAAAAGGCGTCTCACTTGGGGAGCAAAATGATCTTAGTTGCCCCTTACTGGCCTCGTCAGGTATGGTTCCCCTATCTTCGGAAATATGCACTGGACGGTCCATGGTTCCTGGATCAGATTCCAGACCTTTTAATTCATCAGTCGGGACATCTCCACCAGTCTCTTCACACTTTGAAGTTAACAGCTTGGCTCCTCCTCTTCCGACTATAGTCAGGAATCATACCTTAGACCCGGAAGTCATACATATCTTATCATCGGCCCACAAGTCTGCCACTAAGAAATTGTATACTAGCAAATGGAAGAGATTTGCTATTTGGGCTCAACTCCGAGGTCTGGATCCCATCACTATTCCTGTATCTGAAGTCCTGAAATTTCTAACTTCCCTATTCAATCAAGGTTCTTCAGTCTCTACCATCAAGGTCCAATTGGCAGCTATTTCCAATTTTCATGAATCTATAAACCCACCTTTAATGAGCAACAGATTGTGTAAAACCTTCATGAAAGGTGCTGCGCTTTTACGACCTCCGATTTCTCATCCTGCTCCTCCGTGGGATCTCGATGTGGTATTACGTGCCTTAACCTCCTCCCCCTTCGAACCAGCAGCAACATGTGATTTGCAATTTCTATCTTGGAAAACTGCCTTTCTGGTCATGGTTACTTCTGCCAGAAGGGTTTCAGAGCTTCAAGCTCTATCTGTAAAGCCACCGTACCTGGTTTTTCACAAAGATAGAGTATCCCTCAGGCCTAATCCATCCTTTGTCCCTAAAGTTTGTTCCAGTTTTTGCCTGCAACAGTTATTAGAACTTACAGTTTTCTTTCCAAAGTACTCAAACAAAGCGGAATACATCTTCCATACATTGGATGTTCACAGGCAATTGCATTTTTATTTAGACAGGACCCAACAAACAAGGAAAACAGATCAATTGTTTGTGTCCTTTTCAGATAATAAATTGGGCAAAGCCGTCACAAAGGTCACTATTGCCAAATGGATCAGGGACTGTATTAGTCAAGCTTATTCCTCTTCTAATAAAGAGCTTACAACCTCTGTCAAAGCTCACTCTACAGGAGCTATGGCTACTTCAATAGCGTTCCATTCTAAGCTTGCCATTAGTGACATTTGTGCTGTGGCTACGTGGTCTTCCCCGCACACTTTCATTTCCCACTACAAATTGGATGTGGCATCTCGGGGGCGAGCTTCATTTGGTTCCACAGTGCTCAGGAGTGTTTTCCAGTGAGCCACCCAGGATTTAGGTGCTAGGGACGCTGTCCCATCAGTACAGAATGTAGGCGAGGTAGGATCACATAACATCTTTTAGTTATGTACTCACCATAACTTTAGATGTTTGGGATCCATCTACTACATTCTAATAACTCACCCTCCTTCCGCCTGCCTTGGAGATCAGAAGAGATCGGACGGTCCGAATTCTATTGTTTCATCTTGAAACATCTGGCAATGTTATATAAACAAGTTATGTGTGTGTGCATGAATGCGGACAAACAAGATCTGGGGGATTAGTGGTGGTGCATCCTGGGATAGAAAATAGCTCAGCCAATAAGAGGCTTCGCTCTATAGCATAGCGTGCCGAGTCGGAGCCGAGGATCGGCTCCGAGCCCATCAGTACAGAATGTAGGCGAGATGGATCCCAAACATCTAAAGTTATGGTGAGTACATAACTAAAAGTTGTCTACCCTTGGTTCCATTGTCAACTCGTCCATGAGGCTCATATCTTATGCAGCCGAAGGGGCGAGTAGGGCAGCTAGCTCAGGTGTAGCTCTCAGAAGGCAAGCCTGGATGTGCCTGTGTCATTTTGCGGAGGCCTTTAAGTCTTCCTTCACTGATGCCCCCTTTGATGGGTCCTCTCTTTTCGGGACCAAAGTGAAAGACACCCTCACCAGATGCGAACAGGAGGGAAAGACACTATCTGCCGTAGGGGCCCATTTCTCTCTCCCTTCTAGGCCTTACCCCAAGGTTCAGAGAGGGTGGAAAATGTGGTTCAAGAAGTCTCAGAGGCCTTTCCCTACAACTCAAGGTGAGTCCCCCTTCAGACGCAGAGGCGGGAGAAATTATTCTGGAAGACGCCGTCCTAGAGGCAGAGGAGGCTCCCACAACTCAGGAGTCCGCGATTCCTTTTGCGGATCTTCCTTCCAGCATTCCTGAGGTATTGCCTGACTGTGTTTTTCCGGAGCCAGTCGGGGGCCGAATTTCGTTGCATCCGGAAGCCTGGGAAAGCATCACCCATGATCGTTGGGTGCTTCGAATAGTTACCGGAGGTTACGCTATTCCCTTTGTATCCACACCCCCTCCAGTCAGGAGAATCCCGGGCATCCCACCCAGTCACCGGGATCAAGCATCACTAGAAGGTACAAAGCTGCTAGAAAAAGGAGTCATCCAATCAGTCCCCTCAGACCATATCGGATCAGGAACTTACTCAAGACTCTTTTTGGTGCTGAAAAGAACAGGGGACCTGAGACCCATTCTGAATCTCAGTTGACTGAATCACTACATTCTGAAGTCCAAGTTCCGAATGGTCAGTTTTCAGTCCATTTTTCCATTGCTGGAAAAAGGAGTATGGATGTGCTCCATCGATCTCAAGGATGCCTACTACCACATCAAGATGGACAAGGCATCCAGGAGTCACTTACGCTTCCGGCTGGGAGCTAGTCACTTCCAGTTTCGTGCCCTGCCCTTTGGTCTCACCACAGCCCCCAGGGTGTTCACCAAGTGTTTGGCAGTGGTAACAGCTCACCTGAGACGTCAGGGATTCCAGGTGTTTCCGTATCTGGATGACTGGCTTCTCTCCGCCCCCACCAGGCATCTGCTCGTTCAAGCCAGGGAGACTACCATAGCACTGTGTCAACAATTAGGAATTACTTTAAACTGGGAAAAGTCTGCCTTGCTGCCCTCACAGTGTGTTGTTTTTATAGGCACAGAGCTAGACTCTATTCAGATGTGAGCCTTTCTGCCACAAGCGAGAATAAGGGTGCTGTAGTCTTAGATCCACGCACTGTTGCCCCTCGAAAGAGTTCAAGCCAGGTTAGTTCTCCAGCTTTTGGGTTCCATGGCCACCACCATCATGCTGGTGCCTCTGGCCAGGTTACATATGCGGATTCTGCGATGGCTCCTTTCCGCCCAATGGTCATTTCAGAAACTTCCGCTTTCCCACTTGATACTTCTCACGGAACGGTGCAAACAGGACCTCCGTGGGTGGCTACATTCTGCCTATCTGGACAAAGGGAGAGCTTTATTCCTATGTCTCCAGTGGCCACGGTGACCACGGACTCCTCCCAGATGGGGTGGGGGGGCATTATCTTGGCAGGACGTTCCAAGGCACGTGGCAAGATCACGAGGTACATCTGCACATCAGTGTTCTGGAGATGAGAGCGGTGTTTCTAGTGTTGCGAACACTCCAAGACTCTCTACCTCTGGGAACGATTGCGATTCACTCGGACAGCATGTCTGTAGTATGGTACCTGAACAAGCAAGGGGGAACCAAGTCTTATCCCCTCTGCAGAGAGGCCATGCGAGTGTGGCATTGGGCAGTATCTTCCCAACGGTTCTTAGTGGCAACGCACATTCTGGGAAAGTCCAACGTGATAGCGGACAGGCTGAGTAGAGCTATTCTGATGCCTTACGAGTGATCCCTAAACAACCGAGTGGTGGTTCAGATTTTCAACAGGTGGGGTCAGCCTTGCTGTGATCTCTTTGCCAGTCCCCTCAATGCCAAATGCAGCGAGTACTTCACACTGAACCCCCCCCCACAGGGGGAATCACCCAGGGACGCTCTAGTCCATGATTGGCCTCCCGGTCTGGTCTACGCTTTCCCTCCGTTTCCTCTGTTACCAAGAGTGATTCAGAAAGCCATATCCTTGGGAAGCAGGATGATTCTTATTGCTCCACATTGGCCTCGACAAGTATGGTTCCCTTTTCTTCAGAAATATGCAGTGGACGGTCCTCGGAGGACTCTGGACCCAGTGCCAGACCTCCTGACTCACATGTCAGGGCAGCTCCATCCATCCTTGCGAACTCTCAGGCTGACAGCCTGGCTACTCCACTTCAGACGGCATTCTTTTTCACCGGAGGTGGTACACATCTTGTCTTTATCTCATAAGTCTTCTACCAGAAAAATTTATTCCAGCAAATGGAAGAGATTCTCCATTTGGGCTCAGGCCCAAGGTTTGGACTCCTTCACAGCCCCAATTCCATCGGTTTTAGATTTTTTAGCCATGCTTTTCTGTCAGGGCCCTGCACCCGTTACCATTAAAGTGCAATTGGCTGCAATCTCCAATTTCCATATATCTTACGAGCCCTCTCTTATGGGCCATAACCTCTGCAAGGCCTTCTTGAAAGGCGCTTGGCTACTTTGCCCTCCTGTGTCAGAGCCTGTCATGCCATGGGACCTAAACCTTGTGCTACAAGCCATCAATTCACCACCCTTTGAACCAGCTGCCACCTGTGAACTGAAATTTTTATCTTGGAAAACGGCATTTCTAATAGCCATTACATCTGCCAGAAGAGTATCAGAACTTCAAGCTCTGTCCAGTAAACCTCCATATTTGACCTTTCATAAAGACAGAGTTTCACTGAGACTTAACCCATCCTTCCTTCCAAAGGTGTCATCCACTGTTAATCTCCATCAATCTATCGAGTTACCAGTGTTCTTTCCAAATTTTTCCAATAAAGCAGAGTTCAGGTTCCATCAGTTGGATGTGCACAGGCAATTGAGGTTCTATTTACACAGGACTAAACAGGATAGGAAGTCTGATCAACTGTTTGTGTCCTTTTCAGAGAACAGAGCAGGTTGCCCTGTTTCCAAGTACACAATTTCTAAATGGATTAAAGATTGTATTTCCTTCATCTACTCAGTGGCAGGCAGAAGTCTACCTTTTCCCGTCAGAGCTCACTCTACCAGGGCAATGTCTACATCGATAGCTTTCCATTCCAGGCTTTCACTGGATGATATTTGTGCTGCAGCCACCTGGGCCTCTCCTCACACCTTTATCACTCATTACAAGCTGGATGTGGCTTCTAGGGGTTGGGCTTCCTTTGGTTCCATGATTCTCAGGAGTATCTTTCTATGAGCCTCCCAGGATAGAGGTGCTGGGGACGCTGTCCCGTGAGTAAAGAATGGAGGCGAGATAGGACCACATAACATCAGTTAGTTATGTACTCACCATAACGATCAATGTATGTGGTCCATCTCGCCTACATTCTTATGTACCCTCCCACCTGCCCCCTTCCTAGAGGATTTGGAGGAATATTGGCTCTGTGAACCCTTCAAGGTCAGTTGCTTTTTTTTTCTTTGACTGGAATTCCTTCCAGTGTTGGTCATGTATGGGTTATGATTGGTATGGTTGCAAACAAGATCTGGTGCTAGGGCGAGGTGCATCTTGGGATAGCCCAGCCAATTAGAGACTTCGTGCTAGAAAAATAGTTGGCCGAGTCGGAGCCAATTCTCGGCTCCGAACCCATGAGTAAAGAATGTAGGCGAGATGGACCACATACATCGATTGTTATGGTGAGTACATAACTAACTGTTTTAAAGAGTGTCTTTTTAAGAATATTTTTATGATAGCATTTCATGAATATTTATGAGTTCAAGGAGGTCCTTTTTAGTAGGTGTGATGGGATTGGTTTATTTCTTAATTAATGCTCTTGCAGAATGTACTTGAGTGTTTTTATGGATTTGCTCTTATCTGATGAAGTTGAGAAGGTTATTAATGAAAACGCTTATCTGTTTGTTATTTTAGTTTAATAAAAAGTGTTTTTACCACTCCTAAAGTGTTTTGCGGCCATTTACTACAAGGATTTACTTGAGTTGCTGAAGTATGTGGTTCCAGGAGTGCTGACTTTGTTTTTCTACAGTTTGTGGACTTTTGTGCTTTTTTTGGTAGGTTCTATAAGGTACCGGAGGGTTGTCAATAAGTGTCCTTCTGCTGATCCTGCTGTGGTGTCTCTCTATTCTGTCAAACCTTCCAAACTCTAGCCCTCTTCCAGATGTTTGCCTTCTGATAAGGATAGTAGAACAGTGGAGAGGTTTGGTAAGAAGGTTTTACACTGCTTCTGCTTTGGCCTTTAGGGCTATTAATTATCAGACCCACATGATCAGGTAAGCTCTGGTATTGAATGCTCAGGCTTGTCAGGTTATTCTGATCTCACTGATTCTGAAAGCAAATCTTCTGTCATATCTATTTTAGGTTCTGCTTCTCAAGTGGCTCACAACTCTGTCAGATGTACCTATGATGCTGTTGATGCCTCTTCCAGGGCCATGGCCTTTGGGTCAGTCATGAAGGGTCATTCTTGGCTTAATCTCCAGTCATTGCCTGAGGACATTAAGGCCAAGCTGTTGGATGCTCTTTGGATAATAAACATATTTTTTGGATTGCAGCTGCTGACCTGTTTAAGTCTCTTCAAGAGAAAGGCAAAGCCTTGCAGGACCTTAAATATATTTTCGTCTATCCTGTCCCTAAGTTCCAGAGGAATTATCCTTTTAGATTTACTTTTGTCAGCAGGTCCCACCATGATTCTAAAGACAGGAATAGTGGCAGGAAAACCTTCTCTGACGTTTGTGGCCCAAAAGCCTCTTTTATGTGATAAGTCTGCTTCTCTGACAGTTTGCTCCCTCCTTCTCTTAGACCAGGTTCCTTTGTCCCTTCGGCTTGCCTTTTGTCTTCCAAATTGGCATCTCATCTCTTCAGACTCTTGGGTTCTTTCTGTAATCTGTCAGGGTTAATTCATGGTGTGAAAGTCTCTCCTTTCTTTCTCAACCTCTTCTAGAGCAACTTCCTCATTTCCCGTAGGTACTAGGGTCCCTGGTGAGCTAAGGCGCCATTTAACCTGTTCCCCCTTCCCAAGTAGAAAGAGTTTTTATTTTAAGATTATCCTGGTTCCTCAAAAAGTAGGGCACTTGGAGACCTATTCTGGATCTCTCCCTGCTCAACACCTTTTTCAGCATCCCCTCTTTTCAGATGCTTACTCTTCAAACCCCATTTCCTCTTTTACTACCCCAGGCTTTTTTGGTGTGTTTGGATCTGAAGGATGCTTACATTCATATATGTATTCACCCTCTTTTCAGGAAGTTTTTATGTTTCTTTATTTCTTCCTTTCATTTTCAGTTCTCTGTTTTGCCCTTTGGCCTGTCTACTGCCCTAAGGGTATTCACAAAATGCATAGCTCCTGTGATTGCTTTCTGCAGGCTCCAAGGCATTCAGAGTTCACTTTATCTGGATGACCTGTTGCTTTAAGCACTTCCTCCTAGTTACCTGTTAAAGGATCTGGAATTCATCATCTCTCACCTTCAAAGTTTGGGGTTCACTATCAACTTCCAGAAGTCCGACCTAACTCCCTCTCAGGAACATGTGTATCTGGGATGCAAAAGTCAGACAGTGTGAATGTTGGCCTGTCTTCCACCTCCAAAACTTTTGTCATTGACAGCATTCTTTCAGTCTCGTCTTCCTTTTACTTCCATTCCAACAGAAAGTTTTTTCAGGTCCTAGGATTCATGGCCTCTTCTATTCCACTGCTTCACTGGCACCTCAGGTTGGTTTGGCTGCAGAATTGCCACTCTCTGGATTTCAGTGTACCTTTCTTTCCTTGTCTAAAGAAGGAATTTGAGTGGTGGTTTCAACAGTTTGTTTTCAACCCAGGATTTCTCTTTTATCCTTCAGTCCCTTCTGAAGAACTGTTCATTAATGCCTCAGACATTAGATGGGGGCTTATTTTGGTCACTTGAAAGTTCAGGGTCTCTGCCACACCTCCCCCATCAGAAATCAAGCCATATCAACATCAAAAAGATGAGAGCTCTGATTCTGGCTATTCAGGCTTTTCACCCCATGTTCTCTCCAGGCCCATTGAAGGCGTACACAGACAACCCTACAGTGATGTGGTATGTCAACAAGTAGGGGGGCACGAAATCTTACCTTTCAGTAGGATTGCTCTTCAGGCTTGGGAGGTGTCTCTCAGTTATCAGTTAACTCTTCAGGCAGTTTACGTTCCTTCAGAGCGCAAGCTAGTGACAGATTCTCTGAGTAGGTCCACGAATAGATGCTTCACAGAGACACGTTTCTAGACATTGTCCATCGGTGAGGTATTCCTCAGTTAGATCTTTTTGTCTCCTCTCTGAACAGGCGGCTCCATTTCTTCTCTTCCAGAGTACCATGCCATCTGGTATGGAAGATGGATGCTATTTCCTTTCCTTGGAAGGGGATCTTTTTTTATGCTTTCCCTCCTCTTCCTCTACTTCCAAGAGTCCTGCAGAAGGTTCAGGTCGACTCCCCAAAAATCTTGCTACTGACTCCCTTTTGACCAAGATAGCACTGGTTCACCTCTTAATGCATCTGGCCAGGGGCAATCACCGCAAGTTACCTCCCTGGTTGGACCTTCCTCACATAGGACAAGGGGTCTCTCATACATCTTCATTTGTCTACTATTCAACTGACATTGTGGTTAAGGCTTTGATCTGTTTAATACACCTCTTTTCTGAGGATGTGCTAAGGGTTTTACAGGAGGCAAGGAAACCCTCAACAAGAAAATCTTGTATGTCCAAATGGAAAAAAAATTCTCTGGTGCTGTGCTTGTAACCAGAACCCTTTTTCAGTGGGGGTCCCCTCTTATCTATGTGAGTTGCTGCAGCCTGGCTTGGCCTATTTTTCTGCGAAGATCCATTTGTCAGCTGTTTGTTTGTCTGCTCTTTGATCCTCCCTTGGCTTCTCATTTTGAGCTCAAACAATTTCTTAGAGGCATCCTGCCTCTTAGATTTCCAAGGAAACCTATTCCTACTCCTTGGGATCTTAATTTTGTTTTGGAAGAATTGACTCGGGCACCTTTTGAGCCTGCAAATTCTGCTTCTTTGCAACATTGTACGTGGAAACCTGTTTTGTTGCTGGCTCTTACTTCTGTTCGGAGGGTTTCTGAGCTCCATGCCGTTATGGCCATTCCTCCTTTCTTGTTTTTTCACAGGGTCAGGGTGTTCTATCATACTAATCCTTTTATGCTCAAGGTAGTAAATGAGTTCTCCTTGAATCAGTCAGTACAAGTCTCTTCCTTTTTCCCTTCTCTTCAGTCCGCTAGTGAGATGATTTTGCATACCATGAATTTATACAGACAGCTTGGGTACTGTTTGGATAAAACTAAGGCCATTTGTAAGTCTGACCACTTTACTTTTTACTTTCATCCTCCTTATTTCCTCCTGGGTATCTCAAGCAATTTCTTTTTGTTATTCTTTGCATGGCAAATCTTTGTCTACTTCTGTTAGAACTCATTCCACTAGGGCTGTTGCCTCTTGTGGTGCTTTCGTCAAGTGGTTGGACACCATTGCATCCTTGAAGCTAATACTTGGTCTTCAGTGCATACCTTTTCTAAGCATTATAAGTTTGATATGGTTTCTAGGGCAAGAGCAGGTTTTGCTAGAACCATTTTGTATGGGTTTGTTGAGGACTGTTCTCGGCCTTCCACCTCCCATTTTGATTTTTGAGCTTATTTTACTCTCCCTATTATAAAGAATACTGTAATGGTGATACAGAAGGAAATAGTACAGTTGTGTATAATATTACCATAACAGTAGATATTCTTCTCGTCACTGTTGCAGTATTCTCTCCCTCCCTCTAAGCCTCTCTTGTTTGTTTTGGTTTTTGTTTTGGATTCCCTTCTGGCTGAGGGTCTCCCTTTTTTCCTGCATTTTATCCGTCTGGATTTGCATGAACTCCTTTGTCCTGTGGAGACTGTTCTCTACTGGGGCAGTTCAGTTATGGGTAATTGTGTCCATATGTCACTTTATGCTCTACATTCTGTGTGGGGAGCATATGTGTGACATATGGCACATACAAGATTATAAGACTTTGGTATACTGGCCAAACGTCAGGCTGCCCTGGGCGGGAGATCCCTATAGTAAAGAATACTGCAACAGTGAAGAGAACATCATCTACTGTTATGGTAATATTTGTACAAAAGTACTTTCACATGCCTACATTTCTTTGAGGTGCAAGAAGAAGCCTTGAAACCCATGTAAAATCACATGCCGGTGCAGGGAAGGCATGTAGACTTCACACAGAAGACAGTTCAGATAGGAGCCAAGCCACAGAAGTAAGCAGTTTCATCAGTAGGATGGGTTGCCATTTGCAAAGGATACTTCTTATTGATAAGAGACCAAGGGTTGTCCTTACTTAATTACCACTTGATGAGTCATAGCTGCTTTTCTGCACATTCACGCACTACCTGCATCGTATTCTATTCTGCACTTTCAAGTTGAATGCTTTGTATTCCAGGGCCACTGTCAGGAGAAACTTTGAAACAGGGTCGGAGCTTGTCCCCCACAGTTATTACAGCTGAGCTTTCTCTCCTAGAAGTCCCAGTGATGCTGCAAAAAAGAGTGGGTTGTGGGAATTCAAAAGACCGTTTTTGTGAAGCTAGATATGCAAGAATCATGTACAGAAACTCATGCATTGGTTAATATGTTCATACTTTAGACCTAAGTGTAAGGAAGTGATCCAAAGTTTGCATTGCAGGATGGAGCTGGCCTGGATTCAGCTCACTGCCCTTAAGGATAATTAGGGAGTGGAAAATATTGAACAAATCATAAGATACAGGCTTCACGCACGAAAGGATAAGGAGAGCACAAGTGAGTTGCTTTACTAGTCAACTTGATTTCTCTTCTTAGAATCAGCCTTTACTGAATATTATGTATACTGAGTCCTTAACTGTGATTTTCACTAGTGGACATCATCCAGTAGTGGTCATAACATGGCTGCACAGAGAAGTCTAATACAAGGCAGTGAAATAGGTTGTTCAGTGAAATGACGACTTGTGATAAGTAACATACAGAGAAGGATGGTGAAGCCCTGGTGCACACTTCATGGGAAAAGCAGAAATAGGATGTGAAAAAGTTGCATACTGGCACTGACTGCCAAGGCAAAGCAGTCATTGATGGTCTGTATGTCCAGCTGAGTAGCCAGGAACAGACAAGTGCCAGAGTTCAAGACTGTCCTGTGAGAGAGTTCTGGTTTGATTGAGACCTGTAGTTTCACAGTTGCTCTAGTCATTAAGTAGATACAGTTGAACCAAAGCACTGACATAAAAGCCAAAGAAAATGAGATGTTTATGGTAAAAAGATGAACAGGGACTTAAAAGAATACATCAAACTGCACTGGTTAGCAATAGAAAAAGTCAGCCAAACTAAGATGAGGTAATGCATTAATAAAATGTATACAGACTTTCCTGTATTTAAGCTACATGTATCCATAGATGCAGTCATGGCAGTCACCTGAAAATGAGGCATGTGATGGGAGGAAACTGCAACAGAGGCAAGTAGATCAGGTTGTAATGACTTGAAGTTTTTCACAGAGGGCTCTTAAGGGGTTTGATCAGAACCTAATTAAGGACTGCTTAACTATATCCTGGACAGGTGGGTGAGTAGCCACCACAGGAATTAAGATTACACTGCTTTTTGCTGAGAAAACACCTTAGTTCTTATGTACACACCTGGGTTCTGTAGACTTGCTGAGACATGGGAAGAAAAAAAAGAGATGCTATGAGGTAGCTACTGAGCAGAATTTAGTAACTAGTCATCCAGTCAGTACTTCAGAATCAGAAAGGATAAAAGAAGACGCCATGTTAATAAGTAATTTGTTTGAATTAAGCTGAGAAAGGTTAGCAGAAAAACAAGCTCAGCATGTAGAGACATATTACAGTATTCAGTAAAAACATTGCATCACTGCTGAACTCTTGCTACATTTCCGCCTGCATTAGATACTTCTCATAGGTAGATACAAGCAGCACTGATCATTGAAGAACAGACTAATGACCTCTAGCACCTTAGAACCAAAAAGTAAATCAGAAATGTGATCTGTGTGTACAGAAGATGATGGATTTAAACAATGTACCATATTACCCCTCTCAAGAAGGGAACACTCTGTAGAGCTTTTTCCCATCATTCATAGTTTTAACCCCCTATTCCTGCTGGCAATCAGTCTGCCGCCACTACCCAATTTTTCTGCTATCCCTAAGGTTAGAGCAGTCTATAGCATGCTGGTCACACAGGCAACCATGAAGAGCGTTTCTGCTATGGCCCTAACCCTGCCCCTGGTGACTTGCAAGGGCACCCATATTACTGCATGGGCATTGTATGTTGCCCCCTCTGGCATGTGCATGTTGCCACACATGCCCTGTGAGGGCCACCAATATCTACTCGGGATTGCCAAGCCCATGCCCCCCCGGTCTCATATCCATTGGTGTCATGCATGCATGGGAGTAAATTTGTCAACCAGGGCCACCAAATCACTTTCCTAGGATGGGTGAACTGGTGTAAGCTGCTCACTTTGGTCTCCCCTACCTGAGTCTTCCAGTGCCTAAGTCACTAGTAGAACATTGGTCATGTGAGCTGTAGTCATGGCTTTAACCCTATGTATCACTGAGCAGGCAAAACACTGTAGTGATTGTTTAAAAACAGCATTTAATGTTTCAGAAGTGTATGTGGAGGGATTTTTATTTGATAAGCTTAACCGCCTGTCTTTACAACAATTGTGTAAATGTGCTAGCATGTAGCAAGTAGAGTTCCTGAAGACCATCAATGTCTTTTGTTTCTGAAATATTGTAATTGGTTCCAGTAGTGAAGTCATTGCAAATTTCTCCGTTTCAGTACAAGTATGCATTAGTTGTGTTATGGTAGATGTATGAACAAAATCTTGTCTTACATAGGTGTTCAGTCTTGTATTCAGAATTAGCTGTTTTCTTAACTGACTCGTGCTTTGCACTGACTTTGTCTCCCTTCTTTTAGTCTTCATATGCAGTTACATGGTTTTGGCACCCGTCTTTGGTTACCTAGGAGACCGCTACAACAGGAAGTACATTATGTGCTGTGGGATATTTTTTTGGTCTGCTGTCACCTTGGGCAGCTCATTTGTTCCTAAAGAGGTAAGGCAAAAAGCACTATTTTGTTTATTTTATTAAAACAGAACTTTACTAGATAAATTTTGATTCAGTAATCTGCTGTTAAGGACAGCTTTTGCTGCACATAAGAGCTGTAGAGCAATGCTGTCAGATATTACAGTCATAAGAAAACTAGCTGGGTGCTAACAGTTGCTGTTTTTTCAGCATCACCTCCTGCATATAGAAAAGTGGTTCCCTGTTTTCCCCAGTTCTTTCAGGGCATCATCTCATGCAAATGAAATCTTCATATCAGCATTTTTTCCCAGTCTTTATTTCTTTTAATGTCCCATTTTCCATTCTTCATTGTAGATGTTTGCAGCCTTCAGTGATTTTTTTTGTTTGCTTCTTTTTGTTCCTCTGCAAGACAATAGCTTTTGTAACCAGTGCACTTGTTTCAGATGAAGAATGTAAAGCATACTTATCATTCTATCCCTTCCACATTCATCCAGTTTGTGCATCAATCTCCAAAGCCAAACCCACATGTGCAGATAGTCTCTCTAAGTCTGTCTCATGGTATACGTGTTTTTCTTTCTTTGACACTGACAGATGACTAGTTTGTTTGTAGACATCTCATAAAGCTATTTTCTAGAATCCAAACCACAAATGTATTTTTTTTAATATTCCCCCTTATCATCCTTGTACTGTGGTTGGCAGCTACTCAACCCCAAATATGGGTATTATAATGACATGGGGGAGGCTTTTGACCTCTAATTTCAGTGTTCTCAATGACATAATTGATAAACACCCATTTCACCATTTGTCCAAGTCCTAGAAATAGGACAGTTGTGTTCTTTCTTAATTTTTTCAGGTAAAATAGTTTTTCTTTACAAGCAATGCCCAGTCCCCATATTGTAGTCATCCAGTGTCACAAGTTTGGAAATAAAGAACTAGATTTCATTTTTTATTTTTAGCAGTGAACATAACTATCTACTGTCTTCTGCACTTTCTTACCAAATCACTACAGCCCCATCTCTTAGTGCTTACAATACAAAGCTTTCAGGTTCACCAACTTCCTTTGGCAGAAGGTTCGTCTTCACTCACTGGAAGCCAGTTTCATCTTGAACAGATGGACAGTTTGCAAACGGTAACAATTTACTCATCTCTTAACATCTCCGGGTCCATATTTTTAACAATTCATCTTTGAGATAACAGTTAGTGAACCAAACTACTGTCATTATGCATGTCCGTCATTAAAGTCGATTTCACAGGGTGCCTGTGAAATGATTCTTCAGTCTTCCTTTCAGATTGAACTATACAGTAACTGTCAGAATTCATGATATGGACTTCCTAAGATCAGATTAGTGTAGCATAGAAAGAAATATGCCTCAGAGTTCCAGGAACTAGGGTCAGTCCTGACTTCCAGCCACTTCTTTGTGTGGAGTTTGCATGTTTCCTCTTGTCTATCTGGTTTTCTTCAGGTACTCCAGTTTCCTCCACTTTCCATTAACGTGTAGGTTGATTCGTTTTTGTATATGTATGTGTGTTTTTTCGTATTTAACCTTTCCCTTGCAGCTTAGGTGATGATCGGAAAGGGTTTACAGAATAGCCCAGTAATCTACGCATCAATATAAATAAAGATGCATGTATGTTAAATATGAGGCAAAATTATTTACGATGTGGAATCAACCAGTGTTTAGTTTAGAAGTAGCCTTATAACTTGTCTAGTTTCCATTATTTTGACATCAAATGTTAGTTATAGTCCTTTTTAAGAATGTGATGTTGCTTTGTACACTTGCATTTATTTATTTTTTCCACCCTGTAAGAGTTGTCAGTTACTGCAAAGAAAAATAAATCACCTGTGGTAATTGAGAAGTTTAGTACTTCTGTTTAGAAGGTATGTTCTTAAGAACAGCATGCTGAAAAATAACGACTGGAATGCAAGTGTTGTAAATTCTCAATATAATACGCTTATGCATCATTTAGGGAATACACTGTTGGACCATTTGTAGTAGTCAGTATTTTGATCTTAAATTTACAGCTGTGCTGTGTTTTTACAACTCATTATAACATGACATTTGTCATATTCCAGAGTAAAACCTATTTTAATCAAATCTATTTTTATTTGATTTGGGATAAAATTAATTGAATGCACAAGCATGAAGAACTTGTAGCATCATAGTTTAATAACAACATCAGCAAACTTAAAGCATAGTGGTATTTACATTGGTGTCAGTTCTTTCCTTTGTTAAAAACAAGTCAGGCATGTAATACAAATAAATGCAGAAGCTGTATACTTGGGTTCAGGCACCTAGGCAGTGAGACATTTCCCTGTGGTACATTTGACTGGGGACACATGGCTGAAGTGACAGTCAGCTGCAGAGATATATGGCTGTTTGCAAATTCCCTGTAGGCAAAGAGAAGAATGTGTTGCCATGCCCACAACTTCAATAACAAAATGCACAGGGGGAAAATAATGTCCATGGTCCCCAAGAGAACATGAGACAGCAGGCAATATGGCAGGCATCAGCAGCAGGCTGACCAGAGGCCATGTCAGTGGCAGTACAAATGCAGCGCACAATGGGCAGTGCCTTTATAATCAGTGTGTGCGGACACTTACCCCCTTTATAGTGTCTAGGGAACATTACCTAAAATGCATACTGGAGCATAAAAGTGACTACTATCCCGCAGGATTTCCTCCATGATGTAGCACACTTTTACATGTTGTAGTTACATAAGTATGGACTGTACTTTGAGTACAACACTCATTACTTCTTCTGCCTCCATGCACTTGCTTATTAAAGCTGTGGCAATGGCAGTGTGTGCTTCTCTTTGCCCACAGGGAATTTGTAAACAGCCATATTTCTCTGCAGCTGAATGTCACTTCAGCCATGTGTCCCCAGTCAAATATACCACAAGGAAATGTCTCGCTTTCATGACAGCAGTGATATAGCTAGTCATACTTTTTGAGGTGCTTGTAAATTTCAGGATATCATTAGTGTTCTGTCAGAATGAGGAAGAAGGTCCTTCTTTCAGGCAGGTTTCCAATTTTGAAATTGCTTCTTAAATTTGTACCAGAAGTTTATATGAATGTAAATATTTTTGATCAGCAGCCACACCTTTAGTAAAGTTTATTTCGAGAGATGTAATATAATATTTTTGAGGTGCAGTTGAGGTATCTGTTAAGACCAAATAGCCTTTATTGGGCATTGAGGTATTATTGGTTAGATTGGCCTGCTGCTATGGCAGTTTTTCTTTGATGGTGACTTAACTTTATTTTCAAAAAGCTTATAGCTTTTCTTCCATTTTGGAAATAAGTGATTGCTAACCCTGCCTAAGAGATAAATTGTGGATGTCAGTACCATATGGTTAGCTGTCCGTATGAGGGTCCCACAAGAAGTATTTCATTCTTTTACTTAAACTTTACAGTATTAAAAAGTCACTTATCAAAAGGTATATATTTTCTACATACATTTTTACTAAACTAATTTATGGAAATACTGTATTATTCATCTTGTTGGACTATACTTGATACACAATTGGATGTATCCCCTTTATGGAAAGATCTTTGGAAGAATGGGTCTTGGTACATTTCCTTTCAGAAATGTTTTATACTCTGTTCATGGTTTATTACAGTATGCGTGTGTGTGTGTGTGTGTGTGTGTGTGTGTGTGTATATCTATCTATATATATATATATATATATATATATATATGTATATGTATATATGTATATGTATATATGTATATGTATATATATATATAGATATATAAAATGTGCGTGTGTGTCTCTAAAAACGTTTCTTTCTTCCCCACCATGTCTGCTGCATCGGCACATTTTTCCACTTGGACCTTTTTAGGCTCAGATTGGGGTTACAAGAGTAATAAAACATTGATGCATATGTTGATGCATATAATTTACAGAAATTCTTTGCAAAGACAGTGTAGATAAGAGAAACCCAGCACAGTCTTCATATGCACTGTAGTTGTTTACAAAATGTACAAAGTAATAGAAGTTGTAGTTGGATGTATACATTGAGTGTAGTTCAGAGGGAGGGAAGGAGGGAGGAAGAGAGGGTGGGTGAAGGCTATAGTAAATGGATGAGAGGCTGAAGTGTACAATAGTAGGGAGAAGGATAGAAGGGATGAGAAGAGGAGTTAGTAAAGAAAGTAGTTAAGATGTTTGAGAAAAAATTTGACCGATTGTTGGGTGGCAGATGGCTTATTCAAGAAGGGAGTTAAGGAAGTGTTGTAGCTTGATTATTTATGGTAGGAAGTTAGAGAGAAAGGTGCTGCATGCATGTGGATGCCTAGTTGTTAGGTGTGGAATCATTTACATATTTTGGAATTGTGCTCCCCACCACTGTACAACATAAAACTATAATTTTAGATATTGTCTTGAACAGAGGCAGTGTGTATTTTGCTGCTATGCATAACCTCTAACATGTTACTTACAGTCATCAGATCAGGTACATGAAAGAAAGTTGGCTTAATGTAGTGTTTACCTCCTGAAGATCAGTGCTTCTTCATGTTGTGCTTGTACCACTTCTTGAAAAAAGAGTACAGGTTTCCAGCAGCTACTCAGTCTTTCTTTCCCCACCCTTAGCTGATTTCCTCTTGTCTGATACCACTCAGTCAGGCTGTCAGCAGCATAAGGCAGTAGAGGCCAGACATTTGACTAAATTCACATTACAGTCACTAGATATGTGCATGGAAACATGTCCCACTGACAAATGCTTATGTTTACCTCAGCGTAAGTCAAGTCACTGTAAATGGAAGTTGTTTTTGAATAGGTTTTGCAGTTTTCTTTTTTCCTGGTTTCATTCTTTACCTTTGGCTGTAGCCTGTCCTACTGACTTCTTATCTCCCACTACAAATGATGTATGTAAACAGGCAACAGAGAACCTTGTCACTTGTTTTTATAGACTCCTACTTATGCATTCTCTTTGCAGAGCTGTTTGTTGTTTTACTTCTGAGCAAGCAGATACTCCTGCAGGACTCCAGCTGTGATAAGTACTGTTATTAACTTCAGATTTAAATTTGGAAGGTTCATTGCATAAGTAACTTGGTGTTTTCTCTTGTGGTTTCCCCTGCTTGGCACAGTTCGCACATTTCTGTCATTCCTACTGACTAGGTACATGCTTCTTTGGCAAGTGCATTTTGCTCAAAAGACTAGGTGAGCCCAGTTCTGTCTGTTTCCTTTGTATTAATTGCACATTTTGTGTTTTGATGTCATTAGTCAGCCGTACAAAGTGTCCTTGTCTGATAACTTACAATCTTGAAAGTGCTTCATTTGTCAGATAACTAGCCAAGACCTGCCACTTACTTTGTCTTTATTACCTGCGAAGAAGCATGATGTAAAGCATTGATACATGTGCCAACATTTCTACCACCCACAGTAGACAAAGGGAAAAATCACAGCTTTCATCATTTTTTTGAAGGTGGTGACTGATGAGCATGACCAGAGCAGGGACTGGCAGGTTAGACCCTCAAAATCCTAGGTGGGTTAGCTGTAATGTTTCTAAATCTTTAGATCTGATGTCAGTTTTCATTCATTCCTCAACCATTGGGTTTGGACCTGAACCTCAGAGCCAACTCTGCTGTTACTATAGCTCATGGCCAACTGAAACTCTTGTGCTCTTCCATACCCATAATGCACCAACCTCTAAAATACCTTGGATCTCATTTGCTGCTTTCACGTATAATTGTGGTCAACTTTCTCTCGAGCATATTAAGAGATAAGTGAATTTTTCCTTAATACTTTCCTTTCAATTTTCTGCTTTAAGTACATATACTTGTGTATTATTTTACCATTGCTGGTATTTTTCTGTAAGCCTTAAAGCCCTTTATCATCTAACTTTCCTTTTTACACATTCATGTATTTTTCAGTACCATTGTAGGTACTTGTTTATCCTTTTTCCTCTTCCTTACCCTTTAAAAAATAATCTATCTTCTTCACTGTTAAACATTTTTAGGATGTCTGAAAAGGGATTTAAAAAGTGTAAAAAATGCAGCCATAAGCTGCCTTATTCTGACGCCCATGACCTTTGCATCTACTGCTTGGGCCCAGAACACCTTAATGTGCATTGTGAAGTATGTCAGAGTTTTAATCCATGAGCTGTAGTGGACAGGAAAAAAAAATATTAAAAGGTCTACTTCCAACTTCGTTTTCAGAAGCCATTTATGGGGCTCATTCCCCCTAAAATAGCTTCCAAGTATTCCAAAAAAGTCCCCAAAAAGTCAGGTTCTTTAACCCCATCTTCTATGGAGACTCTTCTCAAAAAATCCAAATAGGTTCTGAAGTCATTCTGCTCCTAGACGTCCTCAACATCTCCTAAAGTGCCTTAAGATCAGAGTACTTTGGCTCTGAAGATTCTTCCTCTGGTCTGATACTCCCCAATTATAGACTCTGTTCCTTCTAGAGTTCCATCTCCTTTCCTTCGCTTCATTGAGAGACTGTGATCCAAGTCGCCATCTTTTCCCTTATCTCATTCTTCAAGGAGTCTGACTGAAATTGACATGGATAGAATGATGAAGTTTCTCTCTGCGCAGATACAGATGAGAGTTCTCCCAGCTGCAACCCCCTTGGGTCAGGAAGCCTTAACCAGCTTTACCCCTCCAATACTGGCTCCTTCGATCCGACACTTTGTTTTGAAGTTCTTGGATCTGAGTTTGCTGAGACCATCTGGTTCAGATCCAAGAGTACTGGTGTCCTCTGATCTGAAGGTTTCTCTGAGTACCTCGGCTTAGATGAGTTCAGAGCGGAGTGTCTCTCGGAACCAAAGCATCCCAGTGAAAATCGAGGTATTGGAGTCCACTCCAAAGTTTTCAGAGCCATCTCTGCCCCTCAGACCCTTGGCCCAGGACATTTCAGCTCTGGCCTCTGCCTCAGGTGGATTACCTTCGGGGCAGACAGAGCCGATAGGACAGAAGCATGGCTTCTTGGCTCCATCGACTTCTTTCTCCCTGGGATGTATGCCTTCAAGGCAGTGGAGAGAGTTTTCTCTTGTTTAGCAGGATGGATGGTCTCTCCCCTCTTGGATCTTCCTTCAACTTCCCATGTGTATGTGTGCCAAGAGCCTCGACATTTGACTGCACAGGGACCGCAAGTTCAACTCCTCCAGGCTACCCAGCAGGGTATTACCCTGTCTTCTGACACTTCCCCTAAACATCCCACAGAGGAAGTACCCTGGAAGAGAAAGTGCAGAAGGAGGCATTTAGATTCTCCTTAGGAATCTGTCATGGGAGACACAGATTTTGACAAAGGGGAAGGATCCCCCAGATCACCACCTGAAGATGTCTCATATGGAGACATTCTGGAATGGGGTGGTTGGTCCTCCCAAAATCCTTCCCTGGAGGAATCCGTGTTTCTGGAGGCATTTGGATCTGGGCTGTCTACCTTCTGGGTAACTCTGCCCACTGATGAGCTCATTGATTTGATCTCTCAGCAGACTTGGAAGAAACCTGATGTGGTTGATTCTGACACCTGTGATAGGAAGGGAACACTGGAGCAAGGAAGTACCAGTAGATGCCATAGTTATGACTGCGGCCATGAAGAAGGAACTTGTGGAAGAGAGTTCCACTATCCATCCCCCTAATAGAGAGCCCAGGGCTTTGGACAGGTTCATGAAGCATGTCTGTGCTTCAATGACCTTTACTCTTAGGTCAATGAATTACCTGGCACATTTCACAAGGTTACAAAGAGATTTGAGTAAGGAATTGTCAAATACTCTTTCAGGGACCATTGCTGCAGATGCTCAAGCTTCTGTCGCCTTGCAGTTAGCAACCCTTCAGTCCATCTCAAATTTGTCCATGAGACTTCTCTGTTGCAGCTGAGAGTACCTCAGGGGTGAAAGGTTAAGGCATTTCAATAAGGAGACATTCCTGGATGCATTTGTGTGATTTTGCAGAACCCTTCAAGTCTTCTTTCTGTGCTCCCTTTGATAGATCTTTCTTGTTTGACCTCAAAGTGAATGACAGACACTGCAGGTGCAAGAAGGATGGAAAGACACACTCTGTTGTAGAAGTACATTTTTGACCCCCCCCCCCCAAAAAAAAAAAAGAACCTCTTCTAGGAACCAATGAGAGGGATGAAAGATGTGGTTCAAAAAATCTCATGGTCCTTTCCAAGATCCACTTGGAGATGATTCCTGGAGAGGTGGTGGGGAATGAAGGGGTGGATGCAGAAGTGGCCTGTAAAACCAGAGATCTGGAGACACTTTCTCAGATAGGCCATACCAGTACTCCTGAAAGGAGACTGGATTGTTCCCCTTTGGAGGCAATTGGGGGTCTGCAGCAGAGAGCCTGGGTAGATATCACAAAACACACTAGTGCAGAGAATTATTTCCAGAGGTTATATAATTCTCATTTCCCTTCCAACTTACTCATGATTCCTTTTCATGCCAAAGAAAACAGGGGACTGGAGACCAATTCTGGAATCTTACCAACTTGAACAAGTCAGTTCGACACTCAAAATTTGGGGTGGTCATGGTTCAGTCCATCATGCTGTTTCTAGTCAAGGACAATTGGATGTACTTGTGAGATCTTCAAAATATGTACTATCACATAAAAATTAACAGGTGGTCAAGAAGGTTCCAGCTGGGAGACAGTCATTTCCAGTTCAGAGACCTGTCTCACCACAGCCCCTGGGCTGTTCACCAAATGCATATAAGTTGTGGCAGCTCACTTGAGACTGCAGGGATTCCTGGTGTTTCTGTATTTAGATGACTGTCTGATTACCGCTATGAACAGGCATCTACTCTTAATAGCAAGAGAACTGGTACTCTAAACTTGCTCCCTTCTGGGAATCACAATAAGCTACAACAAATTTCAGTTGCATCCATCTCAAACACTGGAATTCATAGGAGCACATTTTAGTACATTGTCTGCAATAGCTTCACTTCCCCTAGAGTACAGACATTAAGATTCCAGGTCACAAAAATTATTTACAACACCAAAATTTCAGCCTGATTAATTCTTTAAGCTTTGTTGTCAATGTCAGCAGCCATAATTCTTGTTCCCCTGCCAAGATACCATATGAAAATTCTTCAGAGGATGCTAGCATTCCAGTGGTCAAGTCTTTATCAAAGGATGTCAGCTGAAATAAGGATAATACAGTCATGTAAGAAGTACCTTTGGTGGATAAGGTCAGACCCAGCTGTCCATTCATTCTCGCTCAACTCAAAGTCATAGTGACCACAGACGCATCCCATATTTGGTGTGAGGGCACTTCCTAGGGAAAACCGTACAAAGCTCTTGATCCCCCAAAGAGGCCAATTTGCATATAAATATTCAGGAGATGAGACTGTTGCTTTTAGCATTGCAAGCCTTTCAGGATGCTGTATCTTGGGAACAGTTGCAGTCCAAATGGACAATATGTCAGTAGTTTGGTACATTAAGAAGCACGGAGGAACCAGGCCTTATCCCTTGTGTCGAGAAGCCGTCAGAGCATGGCAAATGGCACTGTCATTCAGCTGCTTTCTGATAGCAGTGCACATTCTGAAGAAGTCCGATGTGATAGCAGACAAATTGAGCAGGTCCATTATTCTACCTCACTAGTGGTCTCTCAAAAAATAAAAAGTAACTGAGGCGATTTTCCATCAGTGGGGCCAGCCTTGCTGCAATCTTTTTGTGTCTCCCTAAACAACAAGAAGTGCAGCAACTTTTTTGCCCTAATCCTCCTTATGTCAGAATCACTGCTGCACGATTGGCCTTCCAGTCTTCTCTAAGCTTATCCACCAACCCCATTGATTCCCAGATTCTTACAGAAAGCTGCAAGGTTGAAGAGCAGACTCATCCACATTGCACCTTACTAGCTTTGACATGTATGGCTCCCCTTCCTTTGGCCTCATCTTCTTTACCCATCTTGGATTTTGGATCCTGTTCTAGACGTACTGCCTCACCCGACAGGCATGATTCACTTCGACATCTCAAACCTCAAACTAACAGTGTGGTTTCTCCACTTCCACTAATAGCCAGACAACATGTGCTCTCGTCCTCTGTCCATCATGTACTGTTGTCTTCCTATAAAGTTTCCATTAGGAGAATCTACAAGAGTAAGTGGAAGAGGTTTGTTTGTTAGGCGCAACAAAAACATATCAATCCCTTTTCAGCCCCCTTCAAACCAGCTTGAAAATGTGATCTTAAATTTTTGATGAAGACCTTAATTCTAGTGGCTATTACCTCTGCCAAGAGAATTTTCAGAACTTTAAGCATTATCCTCTAAACCTCCTTACTTGACTTTCTATAAGGATAGGATGACATTAAGAACCAACTGTTCCTTCCTAAGGTGTTGTCAGAATTCATTATCAATCAGTCTATTAACCTGCCCATTTTCTTCACAAAATTTGAAAACAAAGGTGAGTACATGTTACATTTGCTGGGATGTTCATAGAAAATTGCATTTCTACTTGCACAGAACAAAAGACATTAGAAAATCTGATCAGTTATTTATATCCTTTGCAGATAACAAATTGGGCAAATCTTTTGTAAAGGTAACATTGGCAAGGTGGATTATGGACTGCATAGCCTTTGTCTGTAGTATATCTGCCATTTCATTACCAAAACCTTTAAGAGCTCATGCTACAAGATCTATGGCATCCTCGCCATTTTTTTTATCCAGCCATTCCATGGCTGACATGTGCAGCTGCTACTTGGGCTAATCCTAATGCTTTTATTACTCATTACAAGTTGGATCTGGTCTCAAGGGGAAGAGCAGCCTTTGGTTCAACCATGCCCAGGAACATCCTTCCTTAGAGTCCACCCAGGATATCCAGTAGCTGGGGAATCTGTCCCAGTGGTTGAGGAATGAATGAAAATTGACAATATCAGATAAAGGTTGTACTTACCATAATGTTCCATCTGTGTTGTCCATTTTCATAATTTCTTAACTTTCCACCCACCAACCCCAACCTTTGTCATCATGGACTTATGGAAGAATGAAATGCAATTAAGACACCACTGTATCTTGTATGGAGTTTCAGATACTAGTTTCTGAACATTATTCAAATATGTAGTATTTGTCATCTAGCAAACAAGATCTGAGGTATGTTCCGGGTTGATGCATTATGGGTAGGGAAGAGCTTGTGAGTTTCAGTTGGCCATGAGCTATAGTAATGGCAGAGTCAGATCCAAGGTTCGGATACAAACCCAATGGTTGAGGACGAATGAAAATGGACAACACTGATGGAACGCTATGGTAAGTACATAACTTTTTTTTTTTAATGTTCTAATTCCTGAGAAAATTCTAATAACCCAAGTGCCTCTTCTTCGGTCTATTTTTGTTATAGCCAGAAAAAGTAATTACTAAAAATTGGAAAAGTAAAGTTACCCCCTCTAGTTTTGAATTTATTAATTTGGCAGTACCGTAAAGACGAGAACTTCTAATATTACACATTCATATAAACCTTGACTTAAAGATTTGTTTGAAAAATATTAATTATGTATAATTTTGATGTAATGATCAACTGTGGATCTACGTAAATAGTTATTTGTTTTATAATTTATTTATTTATCTGTTGTCTTAAAACCAAATAAAAAAATTAAAAAAATCCTGGGTTGGTGGTATACTGTGGGGATGGGCACTTGACACTGGTAAGAACCTTCTACAAAGTCTGCTGTTGAGATGTTCTCACATTCATGATTCACAGGTCCTCTTTTGAGTACCAAGGGGTTGAGTTCACATCCATTGTCAGCTAATGATGAGAAGCATGACAGGTACATTGCTCAGCAACCAACTACTGGAAACACATAGTGAGGTTATCTGTATCTTCTTAACCATGATAGAGCCTCTGAAGCAAGACTGAACCCAGAAACTTTGTGTGGAACAGTCCATCTGTTAAATTCATGGTGGTATTCCATATTGACAGGCCTGCTGTCCCAACTCTTGCTGATTCATTTGAGACTGTGCAACTTGAACTGAATGAGAGGATTTGTACAGCTCGTGCCATGCCTTTTGATTCCGTAGGAGCAGTCAGGCATAAGCCATGTGTACTCTTTTAAAGTCTGCTTTGGACGTGTGCTTACAGGTGTTTGAATGTACTCTTTGGATACCAGTGACAGGAACCGTAATGACCTGTGCTTACAATCAGCATGCATGCCCCTGGCATTGATACCCATTGCTTGACACTTATTGCTTAGCCTGTCACATGCTTGACATCTTGCATGTCAAGTGAGCCCAGGCTGCCTGTTGCTGGAATTTTGGTAAAGGAGAGTTTTCCTTTCCCCCTCACTGTCCTGAAGAAGGAACATGAAGGACACATAAGTCCTTGTCACAGAGGGTTGACCTTTTTTGTCATTTACCTTTAGATGACCTGTCCTCTGATAAAATGTTCAGGGTTGTAGAGTCCACTGTGGACTCCTGTCTTCTGTGCAAAAACTTATCTACCAGTATCTGGTCGAGAAGAGTAAGGAAGCATGAGTCAAGGAGATGAGGCAGGCATATGATTTTTTTATCATTTTTATTGAAATTTTATATCATAAACATCATATGTAATACAGTGTAACATTGTTTAACATTTTACATACAACATACAATATGGCATTTTCATCTTTTTCATCTAAAGTACAAAAATTCCCCCTCCCTTTTTCTCATAGGAGTTGTGCCATCCATAGCTATACCTTCCAGTTAGCACTGTAGTGTTCCAAACTCCATGCTTACACTCAAATATTATAGCCGCATTTTTTGCCACTATCTCTTTCCTGCCCTGTCTTCTTGCAGACAAAACAACCAGTTATACACTTTAAATCATTTGTTTATATTTCTTCTTCCTTCCATTCAAGACCACTTTTACATCCTTTTGCTCTTAAGCTTGTCATCCATCCACCTAAAGGTAATATATGAATTTTCTTAGATTTCTTCCATCCATGTTCTCCTCATCCAAAAGAAGTAAAATTGCCTCTTACAAGTCACTTGTTAAGCAAATTTAGAGGGCATATTTGGTAAACTTGTCTGCATTTTCAAAACATATAAAGGTTACCGACTTTTTGCACTTCCACATTCCAACATTCTCCTTCTCCCACCTGCTGTTCTTGCAAAATCTGCACAGGTGGCCTAAACTGTCTGTCCATCCACCACATGTATCACTCCCAAGTTATTGGGAGCTCTTTCAGCCTCCTTTTTGTGAAACATTAATTTTATGTAGATTTAGAAAGCTTTACATTCTCTTTTTCTTTCCATCTTAGTCGCTATGTCTGCACTTCCTTCTTGCATTTTTATCTTTTTAACTCTGCATACAGTACCTCACATTTGCTTGTTTCAGGTTGTTCCCCTTTCCTGTCGTATGTACTGCTATATTTTTCTCTACTTTTCTACCAACCCTTGATTCTTTTCTTCCTTATCCATAGTATAATTGCTGTCCTCAGCTGTTTATAATGAAGCTGTCCACCTTTCTATATGCCATATTTATTTCCAATTTGCTGCCAGTCCTAAAGCCTCCCCAAGGAGCCTCCTGGTGTATGAAATTCCTTCTTGCTGCTCTCTCTTACCATGAATTCTAATTTCCAGGTTATCCCACAGCCCTATATGGAGCAGGCCCATCAGGGCTTCATAATTTCCCTTAATTTCCTCGACATCCATATTTAACATTTATTTTATTGTTCAGCCATCTCTCATCCTCTCCCTGATCACTACTTTGAAAAAGCAAATGCTGTAGTTACTGCTCCAATACAGAGGTAAAATTGGACATTCCTCATCCTCCCAATCTTCCCTCTTCTGGGGAGCCAGAAGAGCCATCCCTTTGCTATCCCATTCCCTTTTTCTTACCATATGAATATATCACAGTACATTTGTTCTGTATGCCTATTTCTGATCTTTTCCAAAAGGAGGCATCTGCTTTAGTACATGTAACACCCAAGGGTAGATCATTATTTGAACAAGATTTGTTCTCCTGTTTAGCAAAAAGACCTTATTAGAACATCTCCCCTAACACATCATGATCTGCCCTAAAAGATTCTCGTAATCGAGTTGTGTTATCTCCTTTCCATTTTTGGACCCAAAATGTTCACACTTTTCCTTCTTTCTTTTAAATTTCTCATATAACATTTCATGGCTTTATTAGTCTTAAAATGTTTTACACCAATCACATTTTTATCCTGATTACTTTTTAAGATGTTCAAATGTTTGCCATATCCCTGGTATCATCAAGTCTAACTTGCCTGTGGGGAACACATAGCCATCTGCAAAAAGTTGAAACAACTCTTAATTTGATGTGCAATGTGAATGGAAGTGTCTAACCTGCTCAGCTAATACCTTGATTACTAAGATGAATAAATAAAGGGATAGGCTGCCTTGCCTATTGCCCCAACTAATCTGAATGTCCTTGATTAATTCTCCTTTTACCACCAGCCGAGTCTTTGAGTTATTGAAGAGAGCATCTATCCAGTTTTGAAACTTGGAGCCAAAGCTCACCTCCCTTAATACACTAAACAAAAAGGGCCACTCCACTGATTCAAAGGCTGTGTTTATGCCAAAAAAATCACCCCTGCTTTAGTCTACTTCTCTTTTTTCTTCCTGCTCCACAAATTCTCTAAACTGCCATCAACTTTCCTCTGCTGTATGGCATATGACAAATTCCCCCATTGACCTAACTGTTCTAACTGTGGCATGAACTTTTCTAATCTCTTGGCTCAGATGACTGTCAGAATCTTTGCATCTACTTTCACCAAAGAAATTGGTCTATAATCCCTTAATAACCTTTCTCCTGACCTTCTTTAAGAATGAAAACTACAGTAACCTTAAAAAAAACAAGCCCTTCACCCCTCATGTATTGTATACCCTGATTAAATATTCCAACAGTGAAGAGGGAAGCATTTTATAAAATTCTTCCAGAATTGTTACTCCCTGGAGCTTTTTTTCATTTTTTTACTTACATTTAGCTCCTGAAATGTCACATATCCCTGTCTTCATTCTTGTCAAGGTCATCATGTATAACTTTCAGTATAATCTTCCCATCATGTTTTACAGTACAGTCATAGTTGTCATTCCCCAGTGTCACTCCTGTAACTCAAGGCATACAGTGCGTTAAAAAATCCCCACATTAGAGCCTTAATGTCTTCGCTGTTTGTCATTGTATGTCCTTCCTTCGCAGTATTTCCATAATGATCTCTTCTACTCATTTATCTTTGACGTTTTGTATCATCCATTTGCTTGATTGTTCTGCTGTGCACTTTCAAAGTCTTGATTGTTTGAGGTCCCTCTTTACCACTGTGGTTTCATCTTCCTTATTACAAGCTGGAAGTCCTTCCTGTGCAACACCATCATTATTTTCATCTGCTTTCTGTTGCATTTGTCATGGACATCTCCCCCATTTTCTGAGGTTTCTGTCCTCCTGTGTTCTACAGTGCCCTCTTGAACCCTTTAAATGCCCTTTCATAGCATACTTCACTCCAAGTGTGTCCCATTTGCTTATCCTCTTTGCCTTCTGTGTTACATCCCTAGGACCAGCTGTATTATTTTGTGCCCTTCCTGATAGCTCTGCTATATGCCTCATTTTAAGGTTTCTTTCTCTACATTTGGCTAGGCAGTCTTGAGACTGACCTGTCTGCCACTTAGGAGAACAAAGTCCACTTCCTTGTTAGGAGAAGCATAAGTGGATGCATTCTCCCTGCAATGGAGTGGATCATTAATGTAAACATTCCTACTGATTCCAGGTATTGTTTTCAAGTTCATAAAAGATTAAAACTGATTATCTGTGTCATTTTGCACGGAAGAAGGGACTGATTACAGGTTTTCACTTCCCTAGTGATACAGGAAACTTTCCCAGTTCAAGCCCACAGTATCTCCCTTGGTTGGGGCAACAGTTTGTGTCAGACCCTGAGCTCCTGATGTTGATGTTGTGATCATTCCAAGTTTACTGACTGGTGAATTCAGAAGCTGTTGAGACTGATATGAAAATGAAGCCATCCACTTGGCAGATATATATCTTCAAATAGAGATGGTTCTGAATTTGGACAGAATGGTGTCCTATACTGCCAAAATTTTTCAAATGTATGTTATTCTGACTTATTTCAGACACCTGTATGACTTTGGTTCATTTGTTTGCCAGTCCAAATGATAGGTGAGCTATCTGTGCTCTTCTTTTTTCTGATATAAAGGAGTGTGCATTAGAGGCTGATGTAAACTATTTACAGTTGCAGGAAGACAGAATAGTTGGCTGATCTTCACAGGTGTAACTGCTGCAACAACATTTACAAAGAGCAGGATTTTCAACAGACATATGTCTGCCCGCATATCTGACTTTACATTGTATTTACTTAACAAGTGAAAGCAACAGTAAGCCTAGTCTGCCCTTTTAAGTGCATTTAAAATTCCACCTTTCTTTCAACCCAAACTTCCAAATTACCCTTTTTCCATGTGTTACATGCCCTCTTGAATGTCTTTGTGGATTCATTTCTGCCGCCATTTCTTCCATTCCATAGGTCCACAGCTGTCTGTGTGAAAAAGTACTTTCAAAGGTCTGTGGATTAGCTTGACCCTTTAGCCTCTTAACTGTGCCCTTACAATTTCCCTGTGTTCTTCCTGTTGCAAATGACCCTTTCATATCTCCCTGATATGATCTTGTATGCATCTGTGTCATTTCATTCAATTTCTTCTCATCTCGTGTCGGAAGAGCTGGATTTCCTCTACTCTTTGGTCACATTCTTTTCCTTACATTCAACGGGTCTTTCTGATAGCCTTCCAACAAGATATCCCTTTTCCTGTATGGCCTTCAGATTTATGCAGTACTTAATATGTGATCTAACTAAGGCCTTGTAAAGCAAAATCATTACTGCTTTACTTTTGGAATCTGGTCCCTTAATAATATACACAATTTTTCTGTTGCCACTGGTATTTTATTTTTCTTCTGGTGGTTCAAACCAGGTGTGATTGGCAACTTTGGATCTTTTCTTGCTTTCTTGCAATCAATTCCACTTTCCCCCAGCTGTAACTTCACACTGAAATTGAACCCTTTGTACAGTGGTTTGCATTTGCTTGCACTGAACCTCAGCTGCTATCTTTTGGCTCACTTACTCAGCTTTCAAAATACTTTATTAGACTTTCTCTCATCCTCTAGTGTTGCATCTGTCTTTATGCCATCATTGATAAGGTCGATTGTGTTCTCTGTTCAGGTAATCTCTGAGACAAACATGCTGAAGAGTACTGGACTTAGGTCAGACCCATGCAGAACTCCACTTATTACTTTCCTATATTCTGTCATTGTCCATTTCACCACAGCTTTCTTTATCCTACCATTCAGCTATGCAGTTCTCCAGTTCCTCAGTCTTCATCCTACCCTGGCTTCTCAAGTTTTCTTATCACACTTCTTTGTAGGATTAAGTCAGAGGCCTTGCTGATATCTGGGTAGACTACCTGTACTGATAGATCCATGTACAGTTTCATGTGCAGCCCACTGTTAAAAGTTGATCCGATTTGTTGACGGCTCCTTACGGTTATGACCCCATTTTGGTTGCTGTTCTGGAGACTTTTCCTTGCCACTGCTTTTAAGCTTACAGGCCTGTAGTTCCCTAGATTTTGAAATCCTGCTAGACTTGCAGTGCTTTGTGAGGAAGAGTAACATGCCAGGTACCTTTCCCCTTCCTCCAAATCACAGAGAGGAATGATCACTGGTGGCTAGTGGTTCTTAAACTGGTTATCTATGACAAATGAAAGAAGCTTATGAATTTTCTGAATAGTTATAGCTGATCAGTGTGTCAATTAGTGGAGAGAAATCAGACCATTCTGTATATTTTAAATAAGGAAAGTTGAATGGACCACTATCTAAGTAGTCATATTTTATTTTACTTTAGTTTTACATTTATTAACTAGATAGGCACATTTGTCTGAGGACCCTTTTTATGCATGGAAAAACAAAATCAGAACTGTGTAATAAACAGCTGACATGAGTAATATAGAGAACAAGTAAAATTAATATAGTACAATACAGTATAAATAATTTAGAGAACAAGTAAAGTATACCAATGTAAAACATTAGGCAAAATGCAAAAGGAATAATTTCTGTAATAAATATATTATTATAGTATACTTAGAGATAAGATTTTATTCAGAGATGGAGCATTTAGCCAAGTTGTAATGTACAAAATACACAGAAATCCAGTAGTGTTGGTTTTGTTTGAGAAGAAACAAGGTAAAGCAGTTACATTCAGCAGAAGTTAAGTAGGTGATAGCAGAACATTGTTGACCAATTGGTATCGTAGACAAGCTTAGCGAACAAATTATGAATATTAATGAGTTGTTGTAATTGATATAAGTAAGCATATCACTGAATGGCATTGTAGCTGCAACACTGCTTGTTGAGAATGGTGTGGGGGGGTTGGATTGTTCAAAGGAAAGAAAATAGTTGTACTAGTAGGAAGGTAAAACTGAATTGCATAAGGATTAAGGAGGCTAAGATAAGGTAGAGCAGAAAAGTGAGAGGGATTAGGAAGCAGGTGTTCAAAAGGAATAATTGTACTTATAGGTTCATAGGTTCATACTAGGCTATCTGCCCTAGGGCATTTATAAGCCTAGCCAGAATGTGTTTGGCTTTCGCCACCCATTTTAAATTTATTTTGCTATGCCCTTTTTCGAGGTTAGTATACTTTGCCTCTGTCTAACAGTGATACAGAAGTGATACCCAGCGTAAACCTACGATCTCCCATCCACTCATCAAGATTCCTCTTGAAGAGAGTCAATGAGGGACTCTGCCTAACCTGGACTGGGATTTTATTCCAGAGTGAAGGGAGCCTCTGGGTTATGAATCTGTCCCTCCAGCATGTCCTATTTATTTCAGTGCTGAGGTTCAAGTCTCTCAAGCGCGTAGCTCGATGGGATTTGGATTTTCTGAGGTGCAGCATGTCCATTAATTCCAGGTTGGACATGGCTTTATACGTCAGGCACAGATCGCCTCTGAACAGACGGTATGCCACTGAGTAGAGCTGGAGTTTCTTTAACCGGGCAGCATATGGCATCTGTTTGAGCCCTTTGATCCTCTTGGTGAGGTACTTTTGGGGTCTTTCCAGTTGCTGCAGGTGTCTGGTAAGGTACATCCCAAAAGGGGCATTGTACTCAATTTTGGGCCTGATGAGGGATGAATAAAGAGGCACGATGACCTCCCCTGATCTAGATGTGAATCCCTTCATGATTAGGTGGGCTATATAAAATGTTTTTTTAACCACTTTGGCCACGTTGTTGTCAAATGAGTGATTGCTATCAACTTGGGTCCCCAGGTCCCTAATTTCTTCTTCTGTACTTAATGGATTACCACCTATGTGGTAATTTGTGGGCACTTTGTTTTTGCCAAAGGGGATGACTATACACTTTTTGGCATTTAGCTTGAGGCCATGGCTCTGGCACCAGTTGTCTGTTTCTATGAGGCCCTTTTGGAGGATGCTTGTGTCGGCTGGAGAGTCGATTATGGCGCCCAGTTTGCAGTCATCTGTGAACTTGGTCAGCCACAGTCCTTCCGTGTTGGCCTATACCTCCAACAAATATATACCGAGCAAGATATGTCCCAGGACTGAGCCTTGTGGGACACCACTTGTAACTGGTTTGGAGTCTGACATGGCTCCAGCAATTCTAACCATGTGGGTTCTGTCCTTGAGCCAGTTTGCAATCCATCTAGTGACATAGGGGTTTATATTTAAGCTGGTGAGCTTATCTATAATGCCCGAGTGGGGTATTGTATCTAAGGCTTTTGCGAGGTCCAGGTAGGCTGTGTGGACCACCTTCCCCTCGTCAATGGCCTTGGTGAGTGTTTCAAAGAAATCAACCAGGTTTAGGATCTGCCCTTAACAAAGCCGAACTGGGTAGGATCCAGTGACTGTAGGTCCCCAATATCTTTATTTATGAGGTCTATGATGATCCTTTCCATAGCTTTGCAGACCAAGCTAGTCAGGCTTATGGGGCGATAGTTTCCAGGATCCGTTGAGGCGCCACCTTTATGGAGAGGGACCACTGTTGCTGTACGCCACTCTTTGGGCACATATCCTGTAGTAAGGCTGAGATTGAACAGTAGTTTTATGTTTGGGTTTAGCTCTTCTTGGAGTTCATGTAGGATGCAGCCCGGGACACCGTCGGGTCCCATTGATGCTGTGTTTTTTGCTTTGGAGAGGGCGGCTCTTACCTGAGCATCTGAGATGTCAGGGGGGCAGCACTCTGCTGGGATAGATATTTGCCCTTTTGGTGGGGAGGGGGGGGAGAAGTTTGCGTTGAACCTGTCAGCTAGGATGTTGGCAATGTGTGTGGGTTCGGTGTATTTTTTGTCATTTTGGACAAAGGGTGCACTGTGTTTCTTGAAGTGATCATCCATTGGGTTGGATATTAAGCAGTAGCCACTGCAGTGAAGACACATGCTACTGTTTATCCTGTAGCGTCAAAGCTTTGATATTGGTGGGTTTCTGTGGTATGATTTTTAAGTAGTTTGCAGGCATTAAGGTAGGACAGCATGTTTTTTTTTTTGTGGGAATATATTTTGGTTTTCTGGGGTAAATTCAGCATTTTTTTTTTTCATTTTATTACCAGTTTGTAAGGAGGACTAGCAAGGAAAGTGTCATCTTACCACCATCCTTCCCATCCAGTTAACTGCAAATTTAATCCTGCTCTTTTCTTTCACCTTATGCTTCTATTTATTAACCTCAGCCTCCCTTATTACTAGCGTGCATTTAAACGTCTTTAGTGTAGATAAAAGATTTGCTTTCCTTTACATCCAAGATGGCTATGCAGTGATCAACAGCTTAATTTCAGCTCTCTGTGTGAAAAAAGAATCTGAGAAGTAAGATCTATTAATTCTGTCACCTTGAGTACATTTCATTTACTGGCTAGTAAAGATACTGGATACTAGCAAAGAAGAAATTTAGAGAATTTGAAAGAAAATCAACTAGAAAGGGTGAAGAGAAAACACTGACTGGAAAGAATCCTACAGCTGTTCAGCAAAAAAGTAGTTCAGGCTTCAGCTTTGGTACACAAATTGCTTCCAGTAATTTAGATGAAAAAATAAATATACTCAGGGGTGATTTAAATAAATTAAACATTTGAAGGAGTATATCAGCTCAAACGAGAAAAGGCTGGAAAAATAGGAGAAGCTTTAACTAACTATTCAGATGAACTAATAAAACTGCAAAAAATCAGCGGTTGGAATGAAGAAAAGTTTAGCTGAGCATAAACTTTCTCAAGAAAAGCTGTTCAAAAAAAATGGTAGAGTTATAAGTTAACGTGCAGAGAAAAACCTGAGAAACTGAAAGAAACAGACTGTATTACGTTTATGAATAACTAATAAGCAACTAGACTGGTATTCCACAGCAGGATTTGTTAATTGAAAGGACATGCATTCTGTCCATGAGAAAGCAGCCAAAACCTTTATTAGTAAAGATGCATTCATACCGGCAAAAGGGAAAAGTATTATAAATTGGAGACAGCAGGGTTTTGTGGAAAATAATTATACACTGTACATGAGGCAGAAGAAAAGCATATTAATCCCTTTAATCAGGGAATGTCAAGAGGCAAATGTGAGATTCAAACTGCTGTATCCAGCTGTCTTTTGAATATTTTTAACTAGAGGATCAAAGACTTTTTTTATGCAGAACAGGCTAAGGGGGAAATACAGAAGTTTATCCAACAAAATATGAGCCATCAAACAGAAGAGGACCCTCATTCTTCTGACAGTAAATCTCATAGAGAGAGACCTTACCTGTGAAATCTTTTCCAGTGCTCAACAGAATAATACTTAGACAAAAAAACACAGGCGTTGACTAGAATTCTCAGGAGTTCCTTGGACTTGAACCAGAGTCTAGTGTTGGAAGATGAAGATGAACGGGAAGAAGACCAGAAACATTGAAATTAGTGAATAAATGTGAGATTGTTCAATCTTCAGTCACATTTGTAAAATATGGCTTTGCAAGAAAAAGTGGCTGAGAAATACTGGACTTTTCTTGACTTTGTTAAACTTGTGGGTGGACTGTAAAGTTTATACCCCATTTTATCGTTAATGTTTTGAAGGACACTAAAATGAAAAAAAAGTAACTGTAAGTAAAACAGTTTATGTTCTTGACAGTATTTTATTAAACAATTTGTGACATAAACTGCATATTATATAGTAAAGCATTTTTATGTAGTATGCATTCAGGGTTTTTTTAAATGTGGCAGTGGGGGGGGGGTCTTTTCGGTGATTGTATATAATAAAAGATATTAAAGTAAACAAGTAATTTTAGTTATATGAAATATAGGCTTTGCAGTATAATAAGAGAAGAAAGGCTGGACAAAACAAATTTTACATTAATATGTTGTGATCTTGGGCTGCTGAGGTGGCGGCTAGTGTGTAAAAGTACATCCATTAGATTATATTATATTTAGAGTTTAAATGTTTTTTTTCTTATTTTTGCAAGGGTGAATGTCTTGATCGATGCCCTTAGCTTAATCTGTAAACAAGTATTTTTGTAAACAAGTAGGCTTGAAAAATAAGGCAAAATGATGAAAGCTGTGAGAAGTGTTAAGTTTCTTGCATATGCAATTGTATTGGCTTGTTTTTCTCCATTAGCAAATGTTCAGTAGGAGTCAGGAAGTCTGTAGCTGAAAGCAGTTTTACATTCTGTTCTGTTTTTTTCTGTGCTGAGTGAAATTAACAAGATTCTTTTATGCATCTCCAGAGCTGTTAGCTGTTTTTTTTTTTTGTCTCTCATTGTTGACTACATTTCCTTGAAGATGAGATGCAATTAATCTTCCAAGTTCTGAACATTTTTTGCTGAAGGAAATGTAAAATTTAAAGGAACAAGGATAAGCAGTTCAGTGAAAAATAAAGTTCTAAATTAATGGAAGTGAGTGAGATCTAGCAACTTCCCTGGCAGCCTTAATACTTTAATGCATTTAATAGAACAGTGTATAATTTAGGTTTATCTACAAATAATCAGTATACTTTTTCTTAGGGCTAAACATTAATGTTTTTTTTGAAAGCATACAAACTGTTTCTCACATCTGAGAGGGGAAAGAGGAATAAGAAAAGAACAGATGCCAATCAGTGTAAGTGGGAGTAAAAGCCGTAACATGCACTTTAGCATGACCAACCTTAATTTTACATTAGGTAATGCACGTGGTTGCAGCTGACAGTTTGGAACAGTTGTTCCTGTCTAGAGTGTTAAACTTAATTTTTTGAAGATGTACTTAGTTTTCTGTGTTTGTTCTAAGTGAATAGGTTATGGAGGTATTCTGAAAATGCATTTAGTTTTTTGTTTGAAGATTTTCATTAACCAAGAAAAAGTGGAAGTGAAATTGTGAAAATTTACTTAATATTTGAAACAACATTCTCCACGGGAAGCGAACTAGGATCAAACACCAACAAACCAGAGGGAAATTGTAGTTTAACACTTTTGTGCTCTATTAGAATTTCATCAGAGCTAACAATAAATCCATTCCTTAACATTTAAGAGATTTAACAAAATGACATCACTTCCCTTTTCTTAGGATGTTACATCACCAATAAAATATATTACTAACAAATCATGTGATTTGTCAAAATGATATCACTTCCCTTTCTAACGTCACCAATAATAAAATATTTTTTGCATCTGTATAACTTGTATTTAAAAGTTAAAGCACCTCCTTAGGTACATATGTAATTAAGTACACCAATACATTTTTTATATAACCTTTGTGCCCTTAATGAACACTTAAGTTGCCCAGACTTAAAGAGTCCATAAACATTATTTACGGTTAACTGTGTCATTTGACTTCTGTACACTCTAAAATAATGTTTATGCCGCCATTTAAAAGTTTCCTAACCACAAAATCTAACACTCACAAAAGTGAAACTTTTTAAAGTTGTTACAATTTGTAATGTGTTTTGTCAATGCATTACTGTAACTTTTGTTTTTAATTGCTAAAACATGTTTGTATATTGTCTGCAAAAGCTTCCTTGCAGTTTTACTCACATAGAAAGCCTCACAGTAATAACAAGTAGCTAAATAAACCACTCCTCCTGAGTTGCAGGTGCAGCTTCCATTGGAGGTTAACTTCACTCTAAATACTGTACTGTAAGGACAGCTATGAATAGGGTGAAGAATGGAAAGGCTGTTGGTCCAGATGACATACCAGTGGAAGCATGGAGGTGCGTAGAAGAAGTGGCTGTGGAGTTTTTAACTAGATTGTTTAATGAAATCTAGGAAAGTCAGAGGATGCCTGAGTGTGGAGAAAAAGTGTTTTGGTACCTATTTATAAGAATAAGGGTGATGTGCAGAGCTGTAGTAACTACAGAGGGATAAAACTGATCAGTCACAGCTTGAAGTTATGGGAAAGAGTAGTGGAAGCTAGGTTAAGAAGGGAGGTGATGGTTAGTGATCAGCAGTATGGTTTCATGCCGGGAAAGAGCACTACAGATGCAGTGTTTGTTTTGAGATTGTTGATGGAGAAATATAGAGAAGATGAGAAGGAGTTGCATTGTGTCTTTGTGGACTTGGAGAAAGCATATGATAGGGTGCCTAGAGAGGAGTTGTGGTATTGCATGAGGAAGTTGGGAGTGGCAGAGAAGTATGTAAGAGTGGTACAGGATATGTACAAGCGTAGTATGACAGTGGTGAGGTCTACAGTGGGAGTGACAGATGCATTTAAGGTGGAGGTGGGATTGCATCAAGGATCAGCTCTGAGCCCTTTCTTATTTGCAATGGTGATTGACAGATTGACAGACAAGGTCAGACAGGAGGCCCCATGGACTATGATGTTTGCAGATGAGATTGTGATCTGTACTGAGAGTAGGGACCAGGTTAAGGAGACCCTGGAGAGGTGGAGATATGCTCTAGAGCGGAGAAGAATGAAGGTCAGCAGGACTAAAACAAAACATATGTGTGTGAATGAGAGGGAGGATAGAGGAATATTGAGGATGCAGGGAGTAGAGTTGGCGAAGGTGGATGAATTTAAGTACTTGGGATCAACAGTTCAGAGTAATTGTGAGTGTGGAAGAGAGATGAAGACGATAGTACAGGCAGGGTGGAGAAGAGCGTCAAGCATGATTTGTGACAGACTGGTACCAGTAAGAGTGAAAGGGAAGATCTACAAGAGGGTAGTGAGACCAGCTGTGTTGTATGGGCTTGAGATGGTGGCATTGACAAAAAGGCAGGAGTCAGAGCTGGAAGTTGCAGAGTTAAAGATGTTAAGATTTGCACTGGTTGTGACCAGGATGGACAGGATTATAAATCAGTATATTAAAGGGTCAGCTCAGGTTGGATGGTTTGAAGACAAAGTCAGAGAGGCTAGATTGTGTTGGTTTGGACATGTGCTGAGGAGGGATGCTGGGTATATTGGGAAAAGGATGCTAAGGGTGGAGCTGCCAGATAAGAGGAAAAGAGGAAGTCGTAAGATAAGGTTTATGGATGTGGTGAGAGAGGGCATGCCAGGTGGTTGGTGTGACAGATCAAGATGCAGAGGATAGGAAGAAATGGAAACAGATGATCTGCTGTGGCGACCCCCAACAGGAACAGCTGAAAGAGAAAAAGAGAAGTTCTTAACTTCACTCTTTTACCTTAATTTGTAAATTTACAATACTTACAAGCATTACACTTGTAAGTACCAAGAGGTATAGCACATTTTATTTTTTTACTCAGTCTTTAAGAATTGATTTAATATTACAATCTGTTTGTAAGTAACATTTGGAATTTTATTGTTAATTTGCACTAAAATCACAATTACCAATGGTTATTTTCTGATTACTTATGCTTCTGATACTATCCATATCTACTGTAATAGGAAGTGTAAAAACTTTTACAAATTATTTACACATTTTATCTGATTTGAATTTGTAACCCATTTACAAGAATTGGTTGAAGCTTAGTCTGTCTATTCAGGTAACTTCTAAGATTAATGTTTCTAGCGTACGACTATCATAACCATAAAATCCTCCAAAGCTAGTTATGAGAACAAAATCGCCACTGATTCTAAAGACAACCACAAAGCATTCTAAAGCTGTGTCAAGAATCTCAATGGCAGCACTCAGATCTGCTCTGAGTTACAGCACAATGGCACTAAATATACAGAACCAACTGATATTGCCAACATCCTGGCAGATAGGTTCAGTGCTAACTTTACCCCCCTCTCACCCCCTAAAAAGCCCATCTATATACCGGAAGAATGCAAAATTCCTGTAATCATGGCTACACAGGTAAAAACCTCACTCTCCAAAGCCAAGAACACAGCATCCATGGGACCTGACAGCATCCCAGGCTGCCTTCTACACGAACTATAAAATGAACTGGCACCCCACCCAAGTACCATGTTCAGTCATGGCCTCACCTCAGGATTTGTGCCCATTGAATGGCGCACAGCGAAGGTTATCCCATGCCACAAAGGGGGAGCCATGACAGACCCCGGGAACTACCGTCCCATTAGTCTGACGAGCCTGGTCTGCAAGGCCATGGAGCATATCATCATGGAACTCATAAACAAAGACATTGGAGATCTCCAAACTCTGGACCTCACACAGTTCGGGTTTGTAAAAGCTAGATCATGTCTCCTAAACCTGATAGACTTCTTTGAAGTAGTCACCAAAGCCATAGATGAGGGTAAGGTGGTTAACACAGCCTATCTAGATCTCGCCAAGGCGTTCGACACCATCCCCCACTCTGGAATTATAGATAAACTCACTAAACTAGGTATAAATCCCTATGTCACTTAATGGGTTGCCAACTGGCTTACTGACCGAACCTACACTGTGAAAGTAGCAGACTCCAAATCAGACTTCAGACCAGTGACAAGTGGAGTACCACAGGGTTCAGTCCTGGGTCTTCTCCTGTTTGGTATCTACTTCTCTGAAGTACAGGCTAACACAGAAGATCTTTAGCTAACTAAGTTCGCAGATGACTGCAAGCTAGGAGCCATAATCGAAACTCCTAACGATGTGGGCATCTTACAAAAGAACCTCACTGAGACAAAGCCATGGCCTCAAGCTCAGTGCCAAAAAGTGCATTGTCATCCTCTTTGGTAAAAACTCCCATGAACTACCACATAGGTGGTAGTCTACTTAACACCTAAAGTGTGATAAGAGACCTTGAGACACAGGTGGACAGTAGTCTCTCCTTTGATAATCACATTGCCACAGTGGTCAGGAAATCTTTCTACGTGGCACACCTCATCACAAAAGGTTTCTCATCCAGAAAAAAAAAGGTCATTGTTCCCCTCTACTCATCACTCATTAGACCCATTATAGAGTACAACGCCCCTTTTGGTATGTACCTCACAAGACATCTACAACAACTGGAGAGGCCACAAAAATACCTCACAAAGAGGATTACTGGCCTCAAACAGATACCCTATGCAGACTGTCTAAAAAAACTCCAGCTTTACTCCGTTGCATATTGCCTACTCAGAGGCAATCTCTGCCTAACATACAAAGCTATGTCAAACCCAGAGCTGTTGGACATGCTCCACTTAAAGAAATCCCAGTCCCTCCAAGCTACACGCTCTAGGGACCTAAACCTTGTCACCACAATAAACAGAATATGCGGGAGGGATAGATGCCTGTCCGAGAGACTTACCATACTCTGGAACAGACTACCTATCTATGTCAAACAGAGCTTCTCATTAGCACTCTTCAAGAAGAATCTTGATGATTGGATGGGAAATAGGAAATTCACCCCGGGGATCACTTCTGTGGCTCTGCTTGACAGGGGCACAGGAAAATAATTTTCTTGGGTGGCGAAACCAGGGTACCTTTTTGGCTAGGCTTATATAGGCCTTAGGGCCAATAGCCCAGTACCTGCCTATGAACCTTGACTGAGAAATAATTTCTTTAAAAAGTTAGTTTCTACTAAAAAACAGCAATTTAAATAATGCAGCTTAGTGTAATGAACTGCTGATGTTGCATTCATAAAAAGTGGATGTTGACTGTTGTAAAATAAATAATTACTGACAAAAGTTTCTCTTCTATATATGTTACTGCAAAACTTTTTGTTGTTAGAGTATAGTGTTAACTTCAAGTCTAAAAAAATATGCATGGTTTCCCATATAGCCAATAGTGAATGTTAAAAAAAAAAACTTGTGCTTGCATTTAAATAATCAAAATGATCTTAAAATTCTTCATTTGTTACTATTCCATAACATAATTAAATCATCAATAAACCTTCTATAAAATTAACTTTTCTTAAAACAAGGGTGTTTGATCAAAATATCTTGTTTCCACCAGCTCACAACCAGGTTGGAGAAATGCATAGCCATACTTTTTTCTGCCAATAAATATTATTAAAAGAAAAAAGTTATTATCCAAAACTGTATGTAATAATAAACAAATAGTATTAATTCATTACTAAATGTTGTGGATTTTGTTAATTTCTGACAAATTATATACTTTGGTCTTGTACTATTGAAGTATATACTGATGTAACATCAAGAGTAATAAACATCTGATCTGAAGTAGGAGAATTCATTTGTCAGCAACCTGTGGGTATGGATCCGATATCGGATCCGAACCGGCATGGTTTATCCAGCTATGGATCCGAGCTCATAGTTCCTCCCCTCGCCCATAATGCCCTGCTCTCCCTACATGACCTCAGATCGAGTTTGCCCTGCACCAACTAGCTCCTCCCCTCACCCATAATGCCCTGCTCTCCCTACATGACCTCAGATCTAGTTTGCCGCGTTCATGGTGACAGCTGGAGTTTGAGCTCCTATTAGCTAAGTGCATTTTTGGTGTTTTAAAAGACTTTTTCTGTCAGAAAATAGTTAATTTGTATGAAAGTATTAGGTTTTCCCCCTGTTAGTCTAATTTTTAGTTAAATTTGTTATTTTTGTAGTACCCTCCCTCGCTGGTACGTAGCTTGTGTGTGCGTGTATTCTTTGGGGCCTTCTGTGTGAGTGTTTAGTTTAGTTACTTTGCTTTACTTTTAAAAAAAAAAAAAAAAAAAAAAGTAAGTATATCTGAGGCCCCAAAATGCTCCGAGTGTGGCCATAAGCTATCCCCTGCTGATGGCCACACTCCGTGCATTCGATGCCTTGGGGTTGAACACCTCACCTCTGGGTGTTCAATCTGTGCAGGGTTCAACCCCAGGGCATTGAAGGAGCGGAGGTCGAAGCTGGTCTTGGCGGGACTCTTGCCCCCGGACTCGGCTTCGGCCCCCGCCCCATTGGTGGTTACTGCTCCGGCAGTTCCTGCCTTGCCTGCTCCCCCTCCTCCTCCCAGGATTCAAACTCCCTCTAAGGATTCAGAGGAGAGGGAAGCTAGGAAGAAGGACTGGAGAGAGAAGCACCACAAGCGGCGGGCCGAGTCCTCCGTCTCGGCCCCGCCGGCTAAGCAGGCTTTTCCTCCGGCCTCTCTGGCTGCTGGCTCTCCTCCTTCTCGGCTCCGGTCTCCTAGTTTTTCACCAGGGCCTGAGGATGAGGAGACCCGACCTCCTTCGAGGCTATCGAGGCGGCACTCAAGGCCTGCCTCGGTAGCCTCGTCGAGGTCTACCAACAGCCTCTCCGATGCTGATCTGGACCAGATGATGTGAAGGTTCATCCAGGCCCAGATGCAGATGGGAGTGCTCCTGCCCCCCCCCCCCTCTGGGGGGGAGCTCGACCCCATTTTTCAAGCCCATAGCTCCTTCTCCGACCCGCTACCCGGGTTCGGAGCGCTCGGAGCCGGGCAGCCTCGGAGCCGGGGGTGGGTCGGCGCCGACAGTACTGGGTACTTCGGATCCGACCCTGCCCTCGAGTTTGTTGGATCCGACCTCTCAGAGCCTTGGCCCGAGCTTCGGATCCGAGGGACTCAGTGTGCCTTCGGCGCCGTCCCTGTCGGAGCACACTGTTCCCTCGGCGCTGGCTCTGATCCACTCATCGGATCCAAGGGGGAGGAGCCGACTTTCGGATCCTATTGTCGAGGCTGGCTCCCCCTCGGCTTTTGATGTGGTGGAGAGGGCTCTGTTGAGGGCATCCGGACCCCCGGCCCTTGCTTCGGCTCCATCCCGCACACCATCTGCTCTGGGCCAGGCTTCCATCACCCGGCCATTGGGACAGCCCGCTTCATTGCCTCAAGCAGTCCCTTTGGATCTGGACATTGCTGGTGAGGGCTCCTTGGATAGCCCCCCCGAGGAAGCACCTCACAAGCATACGTGTAAGAGGAGGCACATAGACTCCCCCGAGTCTTTAACTGAAGACACTGACTTGGAGGAAGGGGAAGGCTCCCCAAGATCACCCCCTGAGGATGTCTCCTTTGGAGACATCATGGAAATGTTACGGATCAGAGGTGGGTGGTCTGCCCCAAAGTCTTCCTCGGACGAGTCCGTGTTCTTGGAGGCATTTGAAGTGGGCCCGTCTACCTCTTGGGTGTCCCCTCCTGCCGACCCCCTGGTGGACCTTATTACCACCAGGGCGTGGAAGGAACCGGACACCGTGGAGCCAATCCCCAAGAGGCCTGATAGGATCCTTAGCCCCCCTGCTGACCGTGCCCACTGGAGCAAAGGACCCCTGGTAGATGCCATGTTGTCGGCAGCAGCCACTAAGAGGGAACTCGCCCAGGAGAGTCCCTCAGTCCATCCCCCGAGCAAGGAGTCTCGGATGATGGACCGTTTGGGGAAGCGAATGTTTAGTTCAGCGACCTTCTCAGTTAGGGCGCTCAACTATTTGGCACATGTCATTAGGATGTAGCGCGATCTTATCAAGGAATACGCTGCATCCCCCCCAGAGTCCATGTCGGAGGAGGACAAACTTATGCACTCCACCCATATGGCCACTTTTCGTTCTGTGACCAACACCTCTATGCGGTTACTTTCCCACACTACTGAGGGAGCCGCTAGAGCTGCAGGAGCGGGCCTAGTCACATGACGGCAGGCCTGGCTCCGCCACTGCGATTTTACAGAGCCCTTCAAGGCGTCATTCGCGAACGCCCCCTTTGACGGTTCGCGACACCTTGGTTTAGAGCGAGAAGGACAGGAAGACGCTGTCTGCCGTCAGATTCCACTTCTCTGTGCCCCAGAGGTCCTACTCTAGGAACCAAAAGGGCCAGAAGAAGATGTGGTTCCGGAAGTCGCAGCACTCCCAACCCGCTCCGGACAACCAGTCCTTCTGCGGCAGAGGAGGACAGGGAGGATGCAGCCCTAGAGGCAGAGGGGCTCCCAGGAACTTTGGGTCCAGGGAACCTTTCTCTGAACGGCCCACGCAGCAACCCTGAGGGGTTGCCCGACTGCTCCACTCTGGAGGCAGTCGGGGGATGTTTCTCAGAGCACCTAGCGGCATGGGAGTCCATTACATCAGACCGCTGGGTACTCCAGATTATATCCAGAGGTTACAAGATCCCCTTTCTTCATGTCCCAAAGTTAAAAATCCTCCCCGATGTTCCACCCGATCAGAGGGAGGCCACTTCAGCAGAAATTGGCCATCTGCTGAGAAAAAGAGCCATCCAGCCCGTCCCCCCAGACCAGATCGGATCAGGGTTCTACTCCAGGTTCTTTTTAGTGCCAAAAAAGACGGGGGACCTAAGACCCATTCTGGACCTCTCCCTGTTGAACCTGGCAGTTCCCAAAGAGAAGTTCCGGATGGTCACTTTGCAATCCATCCTCCCCCTTCTAGGGGAGAATCACTGGATGTGCTCTATAGACCTCAAGGATGCGTACTACCACATTCTGATGGACAGACGATCCAGAAAGTTTCTTTGCTTCCGGCTGGGAGCCAGTCACTACCAGTTCAGCGTCCTTCCCTTTGGTCTCACCACAGCCCCCAGGGTGTTCACCAAAGTATTAGCAGTGGTTGCGGCCCACCTGAGGCTTCAGTGGGTGCAGGTCTTTTCGTACCTAGACGACTGGCTTCTCACCGCCCCAACAAGGCATCTACTCTCTTTAGCAAGAGACTCCTTTCTTCGTCTAGCTCCCTGGCTAGGCATCACGGTAAACATAGAGAAGTCCAACCTGGTCCCTACTCAGATTATAGATTTTATAGGAGCCAGGTTAGACACGAGAGATTTAAGAGCCTTTCTCACAACCGACAGAGTTCGGAATCTTCGACTCCAGGTGCGGGCCATCCTTCACTCCAGCTCAACACCTGCGGAGTTGATCCTGAGGGCGCTAGGGTCTATGGCGGCAACGATTGCTCTTCTTCCACTCGCCCGCTTGAACATGCGGGTACTTCAGTGGACTCTTCAGGTACAATGGTCATTTCTCTCTCTCCCCCTGTATCATCCCCATTGCAATCAGCAAGGCTTGCAAGCGGTCTCTCTTGTGGTGGCTCCATTCCCCGGACCTCCACAGGGGCCGCCCCTTTTGTGCATCTCCCCCTCTCGCCACAGTGACCACGGACGCTTCCCGCCTCAGGTGGGGGGGGGCATTTTGCAGGCCGGACGGTCCAAGGCACGTGGAGCGATTCAGAGACCTCCCTGCATATCAATGTTCTGGAAATGAGGGCGGTGCTCTTGACGTTGCAAGTACTTCAAGCCCTCCTTCCTCTGGGAACGATTGCGATTCAATCAGACAACATGTCGGTGGTCTGGTACATCAACAAACAGGGGGGAACCAGGTCTTACCCTTTATGTCGAGAAGCCATGAGAGTGTGGGAATGGGCGATCTCCACCAACCGCTTTCTCATCGCAACGCATATTCCGGGTCGGACCAACATCCTAGCGGACAAGCTCAGTCGCACCATTCTCTCCCCGTACGAGTGGTCTCTCAATTCTCAAGTAGCTAAACGTATCTTCGCACAGTGGGGGACTCCCTGTTGCGATCTCTTTGCTTCTCCCTTAAACGCCAAGTGCGACAGTTTTTTCGCTCTAATCCCCCCAGCAGGGGATGCTCCAAGAGACGCTCTGGTGCATGCTTAGCCTCCCGGTCTCCTTTACGCATACCCACCTCTACCTCTGATGCTTCAGGTAATTCAGAAAGCCTCTCTGTTGGGGTGCAGAATGATCCTCATTGCCCCGTTCTGGCCTCGACAGATCTGGTTCCCTTACCTAAGGTCTCATTCACTGAATCCACCATGGATTCTAGATCCCATTCCGGATCTGATATCATACCCATCGAACCTACCAACTCCGAACCTGGACAACCTGAAGTTGACTGCTTGGCTGCTCCAGTTCCACTCCTAATCAGGACTCCCGGTATCTCGTCCCCAGTTAAGGCCATTCTGGTGGCGGCCCACAAGCCCTCTACCAGAAAAATTTACCGCAGTAAATGGAAGCGTTTCTCCATTTGGGCAGAGCGGCAAGGCCTAGATCCTTTCACGGTTCCCCTTCCTTTGGTTCTAGATTTCCTTACTACTCTCTTTAATGATGGCGCCAGTAGTTCCACGGTCAAAGTTCAGCTGGCGGCCATATCTCATTACCATGTTGGTCATGATTCAGGATCTCTTATGTCAGCTAAGTTATGCAAAACCTTCCTAAAAGGCACCTTTTTGCTCAGACCCCCTGTCAAAGAAACGGTTCCCCCATGGGATTTTTCCTTGATACTTCAGGCCTTGACCGCTCCCCCCTTCGAACCTGCGGCCACAGTCGATCTTAAATTCTTGTCCTTTAAGACTGCTTTTTTGGTAGCCATTACTTCGGCTAAGAGAGTTTCTGAGCTTCAGGCCCTGTCCATGAAACCGCCTTATTTGATCTTTCATCCGGACCGGGTGTGCCTCAGGATCAATCCCTCCTTTCTTCCTAAAGTAGCTTCGGAAGCTAACATTAATCAGTCCATCAACCTCCCTGTTTTCTTCCCTAAGTATCAAAACAAAGGCGAATACAAGCTGCATTCCTTGGATGTTCACAGGCAGCTTCGTTTTTACCTTCATAGGACAGCTGGTCATAGGCAATCAGACCAGTTGTTCATTTCTTTTGCCAAATTCAACCTGGGTAAACCAATTTCCAAAGTTTCTTTGTCACGCTGGATTTCTCATTGTATTCTGTTGGCGTACCAAGCCTCTGGGAGGCCCGCACCGGAGGGAGTCCATGCTCATTCAACCTGGTCTGTCTCTACTTCAGCGGCCTTTAAGTCTAGGGTTCCTCTGGATGACATTTGTTCAGCAGCCACTTGGGCTTCATCTCATACCTTTATTACTCATTACAAGCTGGACGTCACGTCTAGAGGTAGAGCATCCTTTGGCTCTGCGGTGCTCCGGAATATCCTTCCATGATGGCCACCCAAGATTCAGGTAGCTGGGGACTCTGTCCCACAGGTTGCTGACAAATGAATTCTCCTACTTCAGATTTAGAAGTTATGTACTTACCATAACATTCCATCTGAGTAGGTGGATTCATTTGTCTGCAACCATCCCGCCCTCCTATCCCCCTGGCCTTGTCAGTTTCCTGCATATGGTGTGTTACCCTTTAGTTAGGGTAGTCGGTGCAGGGCAAACTCGATCTGAGGTCATGTAGGGAGAGCAGGGCATTATGGGTGAGGGGAGGAGCTAGGAGCTCGGATCCATAGCTGGATAAACCATGCCGGTTTGGATCTGATATCGGATCCATACCCACATGTTGCAGACAAATGAATCCACCTACTCAGATGGAACGTTATGGTAAGTACATAACTTCTAATTCTGTACTTATGAAAACATAGTTGTGTATTAAATTCAGACAAGCCCAAGAATATTTGAAGTAATCAGATTTTCCACAACAGGATTTATCAAAAAATTAAGCTATATTGAAATAGCTTCAGCTCTTGAAAAGTGTGCACCCATGATCGGCCTAAATTTGGAGGATAATCTTTGTTTTTATGCACTTTTGAAGTACCAAACATTCTAGCCAATTTTACATGATGCACTTTTTAAAAAGTTAAATGATCTTCTGTGTACCCTTGATATATATGAAATCTAACAGTTAAATCAATTGTTTGAAATTGCTTAACATTTTTTCTGTTTGTTGCTCATAACATACTTTTTGTTACAATAATTCTAACTTTGTCATTTAATTCAGCATCCATAATTACTGTACTGTTACTATTATCTGCTTTCATAATCCGTATAGAATTTTAATTTTTTGAATCATGTGACATGACTCTCTTCAG